>NW_028280809.1:4047500-4347500 GCF_059751285.1 Brachycentrus maculatus
TAAATACTATTAATCAGTCTTGATAAAAAGCGGTTAGCTTTGAAACCGGTAGACATTATAATTAAGTTAAAAAAACATATTTAAAGTGATTTTAAAACAAAGTTACATTTTAATTATAGAACAATATTGCTTCGGAAATTTCCATTATAATATTTAACAGATAAATGTCTAAAGATTGGTTCTGTATCTTGGAAGTGAAACAATAAATCATCCAAGATTATTGATCATATCGCTTACAGTAAAAAATGCGTAAATAAATACACTGTGATATTATCAGAATCTTCTTCTTTTTTTTCTTCAACCATCTCTCCACTGCTGTGTAGGTCTCTTCGTGTTTTCCATGCTTCCCTTTTTTAACCCTTAAGAGAACGTATTTCGATTGCATTCAGTCTATTTTCATTCTTCTACTATGCTCACTTTACTCCCGAACACCTTTGTATAAAATGAAGAGTATATTTACGATTTATTTATTTTTATTTTTAATTTAAGTTTTACTTGGTAAATACCACTATTTCTTAAAATCGACTGGGACACATGTTTAGATGCATTCCGCATCATTTTCAAACACCGTATGTGAATAATAATAAAATTGGGAATAACTGATTTCCAATTTTAGAGTTGGGTCCTTGGGACGTTGAAGGTTGAAGAGGGGAGCTGTTTCTTATTTTTATTTATTTATTTAATTTTTATTATTATTTCTTATCAGTGGGAACATAAATAATAGGGGGGAGCTTTTAGTCATTGTCATCTTGTTAATTATGGGTTAATTGTTATTTATATTGTAAAACTTAAATTAAAAATGAATAGATTTTACCACAAAGTGACTGCCGAATCAAGTAATGAAATTATTTCTTTGTAATATTTTTATTTATTATTTAACATATATATTTTACAGAAGACTTGAATGGTGCGCAAATTATTGCGCTAAGCGCCTTATTTTTCCGAGGTTCGTGGAAAATACCATTTGATAATTCGAGAACTAGGCGCGCTCCATTCTACAACGACAAGAATAAAAAAATCGGTGAAGTGAATATGATGTACCAACGATCTACATTTTTTTATGCCAACCTGGAAAAATTTAAATCTCACGTGATAGAACTGCCTTATGGAAGAGTAAGGAGAATCTTATTTTTTTATTTAAAATTTACTTGGTAATTATTACTATTAACACATTTCGGAAGGGTGTTATTTACGCCTGCGGACCGCTGGTGACGGAATTCGATAATAATGTACTCATAGGTAAGACCTTAATAAAGAGATTGGTAATGGTTAATATAAAAATAATAAATATGTAATTCCTTCTTTTCTGACTTTGAAATAAGGCCGGCGCAGAACGTAAAATTACCCTTCTCGTCCTTAAGCATCAAGCGTCCGAACGGGTAGAAATACCTTTCCCGTCCATAGTGTTTTAATGAACGATGATAAAAGTGTCTGCTTGCTCTTTGCCGTCGTATAATGTCTTCGACATTACAAATTATCCTTTTTATTATATATATATATATATATATATATATATATATATATATATATATATATATATATATATATATATATATATATTTATATATATGTATATATATATATATATATATATATATATATATATATATATATATATATATATATATATATATATATATATATATATATATAACACCTACGATGGGTCGTAGAGCGAGGTTCGTTGTGTGAGTTGGATAATAGACGAACGGAAAGTTCGTTATGCGAGGGATCACTCTATATCCTTTAAATAAACATTAAAGAATGTTTTTTTTTCAAGGAAAATCGTTGTTCAATGGTTGTGATTTTACCTCATAAGGGAGTAACTCTTCTGGATGTAATACACCAATTTACTTTGGTTCCTGTCAAAAACATATTTGAATCATTGAAACAAGCTACTGAAAATGATGTTCGAGTGGATGTATACATGCCGAGGTTCAGCGTCACCTCTGATTTGGTGGTAAATAAAATTTTGATCGAAGTAAGTAAAAACCAATCATATAAAAAATATTATACGTACCCCAACTTGAGATAACGCATTTATCGTTTTTAAAGAAGATGGACGTCTGAGCATCCCAGGGTAGTAAGAATAAGGAAGGTAAATGTAAAAAAACACATCACAAATATCCAAACCATTGATACAAAAAAATGTTTCTTTAATTTTGTGATCGGCGGGAATCACTCCAGCGACGCCAGTTTTGCAGTCGAGCGTCTACCCAACTAGGCCACGGCGCCTATGTATTTATTTGATCTATTTATGAATTTATTTTCCAGATGGGTATCTACGAGTTGTTTGACCCTTCAAATGCAAATCTCAACGGGATGTTCCCTGTGGCGAACATTGGCTTGTCTAGATTTATTCACAAAGTAAAGTTTGAGGTCACAGAAGATGGAATACCGGGAGCTGAAGGTATTCAATATATATATATATATATATATATATATATATATATATATATATATATATATATATATATATATATATATATATATATATATATATATATATATATATATATATATATATATATATATATATATATATATATATATATATATATATATATATATATGTATATACATATATATATATATATATATATATATATAAATATATATATATATATATATATATATATATATATATATATATATATATATATATATATATATATATATATATATATATAACAAATAACCGATTTTCGAATATTTTGCATATTTTCGGAATAACCAAGAAATGTACTATATCCCAGTAAAAGCGGCATATTTTTAACTTAATATTAACCCTCTACAGGGCAGAAAGTGTTGCATTTTGAAGAAAAAGTATTAACTAATTATTTTTTTAAATATACCGTAAAGTGGGTATACATTGCACCAAAATACTGCATTTTTTCAAAAAATTGTCTATTCAGATCAGGTTTTTTACTTTTTCTGAGGTTTCAACTATTGCAATGTAATAACACATATACCTGTAACATGTCTGATACATTTTTAAATTTTTATCTATTTTGCCTGTATTTTTTTTTTATATTTATATTTTGGTGCAAAGTATCCCCGGGTAAAGTACAACTTTGCACCATGATATTTTCTCTACACTTTTCGTACTAGAATCCCAATTGATGCAAAGTAAAGGCTATCCTACAAGTTTCGTTGCACCTTATGAAGGGTTTTGGCTCACAGTTCGCTAAAAGCAGATTATAATATTGTATAATTATGGAAAAATAAGACACTTGATAGAAATTTAAAAAAAAATATATTGAAAAATCTAACAAAAATGATCTTTTTTCCAATACTGAAGGTTCAAAATTATATAAAATAAAAGGTGGATATTTAAACATATCGTACTACATAGGTAATAGGAATTAAAATTAAATTAGGTCTAAATATAGTCAAGTTCCGGGACGGTAAAGAAACCTCTTTTGGATTGCATTTTCGGTTCTTTTATGGAACCCACTACATCCTTCCAAGAATATTGAAGAAAGTCATCCTTCATCGGCCACATCCACGATTTGAGACTCTCCTGCATGGATTTAAAAGCTCTGTCTTTCTTTATTTCAAAAATCTGTCCCGGAAATTGTTCTCCTTCATAATGAAATACAACATATTCTCCCACCTTCTTTTTTACTGGTCCTAATGAAACGGAAGAACAAATACGATAACTGGTTTCAGTCATCGTTTTTGTTCTTCTCCCTCTTCCTCAAAGCTTCCGTGTGAACTATTATCAGTTTATGCTAAATATGCTGGAAGTTTCGATGCGGAAGATGGGATCATTGATGTAGTTGGTTCAGGTAGCATTTGTGTCTCGTCAACGTTCATTTCGACATTTGGATCGTGAGCAATGCTCTTACCTGGTTCTATCGGTATCGTTTTCCTGCGTTTTAAGACTGAATTCTTTGGGTTGAATCTTTTTTCTTCCAAAAACTGTTGAAAACTCTGGCGCACGTCATCGTCATACGCTTTTAATGGCAACCGATTAAGCAACTGACTAGTTTTAGCAACAGTCAAGGTTTTATGTCTTTGCAAAAATGATCTTATCAATTCAGAGCCTGGTACGTTGTTCTTTAATATTCGTATTCTTCTGCCAAATCTATTCAAATAGGCTATAAGAATGTAGCGAATGTAAAAACACTCACTGGGAAACCGTACTCACTCATGTCTACTATGCAGTTTACGAAGGATTGCTCTTCGCCCTTGTCACATATCGGAGGTCCTTTGAGCTTATAGTTAATCGTCCTTCTGGGGATTTTCTTCAGCCTTTCTTTGACTGATTGTACCATTTCGAATGGCCTCCAAACACTGCTCCACTCTCTTCGGTGTAAAATCGCAGTATCGTCTGGCATAAGGCCGCTGTTTGTGTGTTCTTGAGGTTTTTGAAAAAAATATACCATCAGGAATTAAGTAAGTACACAAAACCTATAGATATTTAGCAAAAATGTCAAGTTGTATTAGCCGTTTTAAGACTTTTCATCAAATTAATTAACTATGGCCTTTTGTGGATACTTTGCACCTGGTGCAATGTTACCCCAAAAGTGGTCAATACAAGTCAGTTCTTAAAAAAATATTATTTTTACATAAACTTGACAACGTAACTAAAAAATACAGCATTTGAGAAAAGCAGGGCTTACCTACCTACGATTAAGAGACCACTCACTTGTTGTAACTTGTTTCAGTATACTGATTACATTGGATTTTTTCGGACACAATTTTCAGACAGAAAACTTTCTTTACATTCGGACAGGAAAAACGCATTGAAGCAATAGCGACCGACTGTTACTTCTATAAAACAAAAAGTAGATTGAAGTGCCATCTATCAGAAACAAAAGAAAGTAGAATGAAAAATGACATGTATCAGGGATGACCAGCTCCACAATTTCTTTACAGAAGGTGGTGCAAAGTATCACCCATGGTGCAAAGTAAACCCACTTTACGGTACTAAATATTTTTTAAAATTGGAGAAAAAACCTTCAGGTTTTACCTAAAAAGATCTGTTGCCCAGTAAAAAGTTCAATAAGTGGCTTGATATATATATTTTTATACATTTTAGTATATTCTTAAACTTTAAAAATGATCTCCTGAAAAATCAAGTTTTTTGACATATGACGTTGTTGAAAGGAGTGAGCGAAATGTCAAATATGATTGACGTACGACACCATTTGCACAAATTATAAAATTTTTCGATAGGGTCATTAATTTTTCGCCACCCTGTAAATGCACATACATTAATTCTTCGCCTTTGTTGGGATATGAATGACATTCTTATAAACATTGTATTTGTCTTTCAGTGGATGACTTATTGGACAGGATTATAACGCCACAGGTTATTGTCAACCGGCCGTTTTTATATCTGGTGATTGAAAAGTCTACCAACATGATTCTCCTAGCAGGATCATATGTAAAACCATCACTCTGATGATATACGAACACATTTTGTTAATTTTACTTATAAAATAATATTATTTTGCATATATTATGTTTATTAAAAAAATATATTTCATATCGAATTCACAAACGTGTTTATATATTTTCTTCTATGGTTTCAATCTTGTAGATTGGTTTGCAGCAACATACACGGGTCTACCAAACAATAAAATGACTCGACTGCAATCAGTGTTAAACGCAGCAGCGAGACTAATTTTTGGAATTTCTAAATTCAGTCACATCACCCCACTACTTCACAAACTCCACTGGTTACGCTTTCCCGAAAGGGTTGAGTATAAACTCTGCCTACTCATGTATAAATCAATACACAATATGGCTCCAGAGTATCTTAAGGAGCTGTGTATTCCAGATGAATTGGTTGATAGACGTCTCACGCTTCGATCGGCTACAACATCTGCAATGGGCAGGGTTATCTTACCAGCTCGCAACCAACGCACTAAATTTGGCGAGCGTGCTTTTGCTGTTGCAGGACCGACGGCGTGGAATGCTCTTCCACCAATGGTTAGAAATAGTGAGAGTGAGATGATCTTTAGAAAAAGACTAAAAACACATTTGTTTGCTAAATCATTTCCACCATAATATTTTCCCCAATTCATTCACAGTGAAGCGCCCTTGAGGTATTTTTTTACGAAAATGGCGCTATATAAGTTATCCAATTTTATTATTATTACTATTATTAACAAATGACACCTCCTTGGCCATTCTGGTCTATTATGGGCCACCCTCTTCAGCGCCTCGCTCGTTGAACAGAAATATAAATTACTCATCGGGAATATTATATTTTTTAAATACTTTTATTTTCATATTATTTTTTGACATCTCATCAAAGATGAAGACGAATATGGAAGTCTGGGCATTTACAGGGCTGACGACCGTCATAGGCTGGTTTAAGTGATCACTTTACATACGTGTAACATTCACCAATTCTACCCATTATTTACAACCACAGTACTCAAATTCTTGGAAGTTCTATTTATTATATGAACAATTTTGAAACATTATTCTTGGATCACTAGAACTTTACTAGAGACATCTATTGGTTGTGATAACCCAGATTTTGTGAACAAGTATTTAGACACACTCAAAAGTTTTTTTTTTTAATAATTTGATTTCATTTTCTAAACATTTCTACTTACAGTTCTCTCCAATAAAGAGTCTGAGCTCCTGTGCTTGGAGATGGAATTACTTATAGTTTGTTGGTAATACAATTTATTTTTATTGAAATTATTACTACAATTTTTCGTATTTCTTCTTTTTTTTCTTTCGTAGATTAACATGTTAGCATAAAATTAATTAAATTTATTTTTTAGCATTTAAAGTCTTAAATTTTTTTATGTCTGTAGGAAGGTTAAAAATATTTAATGTTATATTGGAATTATTTAGTATTATAAATAATACAATGAAATGGATATTTTCTAGCGTTTCGAATGTACGAGTATGTGATTATAATTCGGACCTTACATACAAATAAAAAAGTTTCTGCTCAATAAAAAGCTTCTGTCATCTCACCAATAGATGTCTCTCGCGAAATTCCAGTGATCCAAGCGCTATATTTCGAAATTGAACCACAAATATAGAAGTTTCAACAATTTGAGTATTGTGGTTGTCAATCGTGGGTAGAATTGGTGAATGTTACACGTTTTGTAAAGTGAACACTTAAACAAGCCTATGACGGTCGTAAATGTCCATACTAACATATTATTCTTCTTCATCTATGTTGAGATGGTAAAAAAAATCATTTGAAGATATCACTTGTACGTGTTTACATTTCCAGTGACGATATTATGATACATACGACATAATTACGCGTATCTGTGGATTTTCCCAGTTACCAATTTACTTTTATGTAAATATTTAATTAAGTCTCATGAAGGCCAGAGTTCAATTCATAAAATTCATACGATTAGATGGAATTCATAGTGATACGAACGCATTACTGAAAATCTAACTGAATTTTTCATTCTGATATTAATCCGCGACAGGCGCCGTGGCGTAGTTGGGAACACGGAAACTGGCGTCGCGGGTTCGATTCCCGCCAATTGCAAAATAAATTCAAGAAAGATTTATCTTCAATTGGTCTGGGTGTTTGAGATGCATTTTCACATTTACCTTCTTTATCCTTACTATCCTACACGCAGACAAGCCTCTAAAAATAGAGACTTGTTTCCTTTAAAAAATATATTACTACTACTATGAAAGTATAATATATTGCCTTGTTAAAAATGACTTACTGCATTTATGTTTATTTTCTTGCCAAGCAAAAGTGACTTAAATAGCCCTCCTGAACATTTTACGTTTTGTAAGTTGGTCACTTTCTCCTGTACGACTACGATACATATATATATATATATATATATATATATATATATATATATATATATATATATATATATATATATATATATATATATATATATATATATATATATATATATATATATATATATGTATATATATATATATATATATATATATATATATATATATATATATATATATATATATATATATATATATATATATTTATATATATTTATAAATATAAACATGCTTTGTACGACCGCTTAAGGCGTTTAAGCAAATGAACGCTTGATGCAAACACGTTTTCTACAAATAAGATAGGCACTCACAAAGTTGTCCTCGAACTGTGATTGGCTAGCAAAGTATTTAAAAATATTTAAATAAATCTGAAATAATTGTAGGTTAAAATAAACGTTAAAAATTATTACTATTTGGTATCATTATAATTACAAAATGACGATAAGTATCTATTTTTCTATAAGAGTGCATTTGCTAAGGATTAATATCGAATTGAACATACGAAAAAATTACATTTCTTATTCTAGTTCTAATTTTAAGGACTAAGGACATTTACTAGGACATGTCCTTTGAATGCCACCTGAGAGCATTACCCCTAATGTCTCTTCTTCCAACACCGAGGATTCCATCGCCCCGGAAGACCGCTGATGACCATTCACCGACTATACTCAGCGGGACTTCGGAATGCCGACTGATCTGAGAGGACACCAAGGAGATGGAGACAGAGTGACTTGGAGACGTCTCGTGTTGGCTATATGCCTCACCTAGGGAGCGAACATGGAAAAATTAGAAGAAGAAGAATTCTAATTAACAAATAAAATTTAAAAATTTTCTACTTTTATTTTTTTTAAATTTTATTCATTTAAAAATAAGAAATTAATTGTTGGAACTTTTATTTTTAAGTCGGTTTTCAATTCGTATGATCAGGAAGTAAATCTTACCGAAAAATAGGTCGTTAAAAAAGAAAGTTAAATTTACCGACATGGTACATATCTGCGTAGATAACGCTCGTGTAATGAACGCCATGCACTAAAATCCTATTTCCAAGGACTTCTGTTGATCCGTATTGTCAGGAAGTCAATATTACCAAAAAAATAAATGCTGAATGGTAATTATTCGTTTTTTACCCAAACAAAGTAAAATAAATTTACCCACTTGTATTGTCTTGTTGATATAAAGTTCTTAATTCCAGTTACAGGCACTAAGCGAAAAGGATCAATCTTAAAGTTGTTTTGATTGGGTTCATGTAACTGCTCGGAGGACCCCATTGATAAAAACTTTGATATTAACTGGACGGAGAATCCGGCTGTCATGACGCCATTCAGTATTCAGTACACCAATCACTGCCGCTCGCAGACGTCCACGGTCGGCGATAATGGCTACTGTGTGATTGTGAAACAGACCTTAACATCAAACAAACATTTTGTTTTCTCTCCTCATCGCAGAATCGTGACAATAAATAATTTAATCTTAAAACAAAAAAAGTGATTAAACTCATATTTATGATAATTATTTTAGACTTTTTTTAAGTGCTGTGATTTTGTTTTCCGGTTGTGTTGTATTCTATTTTGAAGTTATTACAAAATGGCTTGTGCAAGTAAGTATAATTTTAAGTCCTTTCCTTAATTTTTTAAAACATGATGCACGTTTTTCAGTAAAAAATAAATAAGATTTACCATTGTAATATTTCATCATTATCGTAAAAAATATTGTAAACTTCGCAGTGGAATTCGCTTTTTTTACGAATCGGTAGTTATTTTATTTAACCCACAATTTGACCTATGATAAAAAAATAAGAGAACGAATCTTAATCTACAAGCGCTCGTTTTGTTTTTGCGGTAGATATTTGACGTTTCATAATACTTTGTTTATGATACAAAAAAATAAAATGAAAATAATAATCAGTGCCTTCTATACCGAAAACAAGTTGTGACCTTAATTTAGCAACATCTTGTCAGCTGTTATTTGTAAACCGGTTTATAAACTTTTCAGTACAAAAGTAAAGCCGTATCTACGCAGTATAGATAACATTAAATTTAAATTTCTATTTTTAATAATTTTATCATTTTAAAACCGGCAGTATTTTTAGGAAGATGTAGTTAACAAAATACTCACAACGAATGTTAGTTACAACATTTTGAGTGTTTCCACAAATTACTAAAAAAAAACTTTAAAACTTGTTCACAAATCTGGATTATCTCCAGTTGGGAGTTATTTTTCTAATCTAAATTAAAAAAGTGACCCCTAATTGGAGATTATCCAGATTTGTGAACATGTATTTGGACACACTAATAATGTCTTAAATGAATTAACCGGTCAAATTAAAAGCTGCATTGAAAAATCATGTATTGAAGCGTTTCTCAAGTATGCGAATATATAATCCAGGATTCGGACCTCAGGAACAAATTGAATGAGTCTCCGCTTAATAAAAGCTTACTTTACCCCGCCAAAGATGGCTATTGTGAATTCGTGCATACTATGTTACGAGTTTGTTCGATATATCTAAAAGTTTCAAAATATTATATTATTGTGTTGTCAATCACGGGTAGAATTGGTAAATGTTTCACGTGTATAAAGTGATCACTTGACAAAGCCTATGACGGTCGTACGCCCTGTAAATGCTCATACTTCCATATTTATCTTCATCTTTGTTGAGGTGTGAAAAAATATTGAATGCTAGTTTTTTAAAATTATAATAAAGTAAATTTTAAGTTGTATATTCAACGTAGTTAAAGCGTAATTTTCCTATTAGAATTCACGCCATGGACAATTTGTTATGTTGTAATATGTATCGTTACTCATCTGGCAACGTATTCGCTGTACATATATCACCGCCTAGAACAGAGCCATGTATTATTTTTACTATTTATTTTATATCATAATTTTTTTAAATTTATTTTTATTTATAAAAATAACACTATTTCTGTATTTCTTGCTTGCTAAGTTCGCATTTCTTTACTCTGTAGAACGCAGAATATGCAGCAAATTGGGGTTAATTTAAAATATCTGTAGGTTTTAATGGAAAACAATTTTTTTCATGAATATTCTTTAAATAACTTAGAAAACAATTAAATTTTACGCATATTTAAGACCTTATTGATATCCGTATACATATTTATATAAATAAATGCTTGTATATTTTACATTTTTGACATCTCAACTAACAATAAAGAAGAATATGGTAACGGTACAGGGCTAACGACCTGTTATGCGCTGGTTAACTGATCACTTTACACACGTGTAAAATTCACCATTCTACCCATGATACCACACTGATCAAATTTTGGAAGTCATAGATATAGGATCCATCTTATGACGTTTCATCATTGAGTTCACAACACCTGTCTACGATTGGATTAAGAAAGCTTTCATTTATCAGACCCTTTTATGTGTACGTAAAATCCGAACCCATTATTATTTTACATACTGAGAAATGCCTTAAATTTTATTTTCAATTTTATTAGGTTTATATATAAATTTTATTAGGTTAATATTAGGTTAAAATAGATAAAAACAATAAAAAACGCATGTAAAAAGAACTCCACCGAAAATACACATATATATATTTATCATGATCATTTAAATGAATGTATATAGAATATGTATTTATATGGATGTATATAGTTAGCAAATAAATGTTTCAATAAAAAAAATCGAGAAAAAAGTGAATAAATTTTCATAAAAAAGAAAATATGTTGTGTAAACTTAAACTAAAAACTAGTATAAAGCAAATAAGCAAATACGTTTTGTCGAAAAACTTTAAAGTAATGTTTTAATGTAAATGACCAAAGTGGAAAACCCAGTGAGGTACCTACAAACAAGTATTCAAGCGTTGCTCGCAGCTAATCGTATAATGCCTGTCGCATCTGGAATTCCCCAACATCCAGTTGTGTAGCTATGTGGAAGTAACAAACATTCATAAATTAACGAATAATTACGTACAAGATCATCTTGCAACGACTTTTGCAGAATAAATATTACATTAGAACATTTTTCCATGTACGTAATAGTACAGTAAAGTGACCGTCCTTCAAAATTGACAGCTCTCTGTTAGATTCCTTTGAAGCCGAAATGGTAAATGCTACTCGTATTATACAGGTTTTTTTACTTTAAATCGGACGCTATACAAACCAAATTGGATGCCTTACAAATCAAATTAGACGTTTAAAAATCAAAATGGACTTCTTACAAAACAAGTTGGAGGTTATATTGTATTTTATAAAAAAGTAAGAATTATAAAAATATATTCAAAGTAGTTTAGAAAATCTTTTATCCGCCTCCGTAGTGTAATGGTCAGCACGCTCGGCTACCGTTCTGGAGGTCCCGGGTTCGATTCCCAACGGGGGTAAAATAAATATAAGTGATTTTTTCACTATCATATTTATTCAATATTACCCTGGACTGGTACCTGAAGCGGAGGGCTGATCACCTTTCCTTCATGTGTAAAAGATCAAGATAACACTGCGTTTATATGACGCGGTGCCCTATGCACCATTGGGGTGCGGATAAGGGTTTTATTATTATTAATAGAAAATCTTGTCTCATAACTTCTGTACACATCGCGCTTACAGACTATGAGAGCGCGCCGCGCAGGCTTGCCATCTTGACGACTAACGCACATGTTAGTCTTAAGAATAAAAGGTGTGGGCAGGTTTTCACACTGACGGTATATGCGGTAATACTTTTTTTAATACATAAAATTTAAGATACACAAATACAAGCTGAATGTTGCGATCTATTTCAGATCCACCGACTTCCATTTTTCACTTATGAATAGCTCTTTTATACTAAGTTAATTTTTTTAGTGACTATTGTTTGTTGTGTGATAATGTGAGTAGATTGTAAAACTTTATTGCATAAAAATCAAAGTTCTTTTGACTAAAAGAGGTATGTGTTGGATTTTGTTTGATGCGTTTCTGTGTTATGAATCTTGTAGTTCTATGCACGCTACTGTTAAGTGTGTTAATTGTGATATGCATGTGACCGCTTTTCCATTTCTTTCTATTTTTATTATAAAAAATGTACAAGTCCTTTCTATGCATATATTTAAACAAATAATGCAAAATAATA
Organism: Brachycentrus maculatus; assembly: GCF_059751285.1. Classification (NCBI taxonomy): domain Eukaryota; kingdom Metazoa; phylum Arthropoda; class Insecta; order Trichoptera; family Brachycentridae; genus Brachycentrus; species Brachycentrus maculatus. The sequence continues at coordinate 4,060,332 of NW_028280809.1, forward strand.
ATATAAAATAATATTTTATTTATTGTTTCGGCATTAACTTTGTGGTAAGACATGTTACAATGATTAAAGAAAACACTTCGTTTTTTACCACTTGAGTTTTATTATAGACTACATGTTTTAGAAGTTAAACTTCCATCATTCATATTAGTTAATTATTCATTTATTTAGTTATTATACAGACCTGAATGATGGAAGTTTAACTTCTGAAACATGTAGTCTATAATAAAACTCAAGTGGTAAAAAACGAAGTGTTTTCTTTAATCATATAAAATAATAATAATAATAACAAAATAATAACAAAAAAATAAAAAAGAGACCCATTTCCTCTTACAAAATTTCGAAGTACAATAACACTTCCCCTAATGACGTCATAATGTCGCTCACTCCATTAAAGAACGTCATAAATCAAAAAACTTGATTTTTCAGGAGAACGTTATATTTCAAAATATAACACAAAATATTAAAAATAAATATCAAGCCTTTTATTGAACTTTTTACTGTGCAACAGATCTTTTTAGGTAAAACCTGAAGATTTTTTCTCCATTTGAAAAATATTTAGTATATTTAAAAAAATAATTAAACAATACCTTTTCTTCAAAATGCAAAAACAACTTTTTCTGCCCTGTAGCGGGTAAATATTAAGTTAAAAATATGCCTCTTTTGCTGGGATATAGTACATTTTCTGAGCATTCCGAAAACATGTACAACTGAAAATTGAGAATTTTAGATTTATGACGTTCTTGAAAGGAGTGAGCGATGTGTGATGAAAATATTATGTTATTTAATTATATATTTGGACCAGTTTAACATAATGTATGCATATTCACGTACTATAATAATATGTATAGCAATAAAAACATAAGTAAATTGCAAAAATAAGTACTTCCTCACCTTGAAAGTGAGGAAGGTGAGAAGTATGATTATTCAAAACACGAAAAAAAGTTGTCGGTGAAGACGAGGGTGTCAGTTTTTTTCCCATTCCCTATCGCTTTACACAATTTTTCCTCAATGATATTAAAATATATTTTTTGACACTAGCACAGATTCTTGCTATAGGCTTGACATAATAATTTGTTTATATCAAATATAACTCTGACCTCTTTTTTTCAGGAATTTTTGTTGCAATAGCATGTTTGATGTTTATGTGCTCCTGTGAGGCTCAAACTACCCCCGATCTAAAATCCTACACCAAAGGGATTGAATCATTTTCCTATACTCTTCTACTTGTAAGTAAAAAATATTTTCATATCAGAAGTTTTTTAATCTAAAGGCAGAAGTTATGAAGCATTTTTCGTTTTATATTGCGATACGTTATAGCACGTTATACGAGTATCAGCCACTTAGGCGATTTCCCTAGACTACTTAATCTAATGAGTTCGTTCTAAAAAAATCCGTTCGACAAAATGGAATTGGTTCTTGTGAAAAAAGACAGATTTTTGTGGCGTTCTATTTTCTTTACCTACCCCTGCGGGAAGGCGGTGTAATGGTTAGTTAGTTAGTCAATAAAAACAGATATCATTTTATGAATGTTTTTTTTTTAAATGGGAGTTGCATTTATTATTTACCTTGCTTATTTTATACAAGATTTATAGATCATTAACTGAATTTTCGTTTCTTCTTGCTAAAAAAAGTTTTATTTTAATCTGTGTTGGGAACAGGAGGAATAATCTAGTGTAGGCCAATCGGGAACTTCTCAGCATTTGCTCATTGCTGGGAAGAAACCGTAAATCTCCTCAGGAGAAGCCGGACTGTTGACTGTTGTCAACAGACCCTCTGTTCCACTAGAAGAGGGTGCGGCATTTTGTGTCCTAGCTTGGTTTATGGTACCAATATCCCCAATTTATGACTGGAAATATTTACATGTTTGATGAAAATATTATTGCATTTTATTGAATTTTTTAGAAATGTGCCTTGGAAGCGAGAGATTCAAATGTAATAGTGAGTCCGTTCTCCGTCTGGTCCATGATGGCGGTCCTCTACGAAGGGTCTGGGGGATACACACGAGCAGAACTCTTGGCTGCATTGGGGTATTATCAAACCAAGCAAAAACATGAACCGAAATTTCTATTTGGTACGCTACTTCCCAAGTTCCTGGTTAAAACCGAAACTGTCGATTTGGAAACGACAAATGCGCTTTTCTGCGATGAACGAGCCCAGGTAAAAATTACCCAATTTTACCTAACTGTTTTTGTAAAACTAAGTATTTTGACATTCTGCAGGTAAAAGTTACCTTATTTAAAAAAAAAATTGTAATACTCTCCTAGTCATTCGTCATTCACTTTGTGTAATACCACTTAAAAAACCTACTAACGACTAAGTTTTCAGGTCAGTTATAGACTTAAGTGAAATTGCTGTGGTGATATATTTAAATGTAACAAAAATGACGATTTTTGTAATTTAATATACTTTAAAATGAGATACACAAAAGATAAAAGAACCACAGTGGGAATATTCTCAGAAGCAGACGCGAAGTAAAATTTAATTGTTTATTTATTATGAGTAGATCTTTATTAATTGCTTCACTTATACACAACATTTTGAGTGTGTCTAAATACTTGTGGGTACCTTCTTTACAAATTTACAAAAAATTATAAAAATATAGTGAAATGTATTAAAAATAAATATCAAGCCACTTATTGAACTGTTTACTGTGCAACAGATCTTTTTAGGTAAAACATGAAAGTTTTTCCTCCATTTGAAAAATATTTAGTATATTTAAAAAAAAATTAAACAATACCTTTTCTTCCATATGCAAAAACAACACTTTTTGCCCTGTAGCGGGTACATATTAAGTTAAAAATATGCTGGTTTTTCTGAGATACATTTTCTGGGCATTCCGAAAACACGCACAACTGAAAATTTACGATTTTTGACATATGACGTTGTTGAAAGGAGTGAGTGATATGCATAAAAACATTATTTTTTCAGATAAAAAATACGTATGAAAATATCATAAAAAATACTTATCAAACGTCAGTTACTAAATTAAACTTTGCGAGACCCGATTCAGCAGCGTATATCAATTCATACGTTAATCGGCAGACCAGAGGAAAAATCCACGAAATCGTTAAACCATGTAAGTATTCCACTAAAAACATATGTGACAAAATTAAGATATTAAATACTATTTGATATCTCAATGTAGATGAAAAAAAAATATAGAAGTCTGGGCTTACGACCGTCATAGGCTGGTTTAGGTAAACACGAGTAACATTCACTAATTCTACCCATGATTTACAACCACACTACTTAAATTCTTGGAAGTTCTATATCCATGATCCAATTTCGAAAACACAGTCTTGAATCACTAGAACTTTGCATTAAGCATAAAATCTTTCAATTGTATGTGAAGCCCGAATCCTGGATTATAATCACATACAAATGCCTGAAAATATCATTTTCTTTTTATTATTTTTTGCTTATAATTTGACCAGTTAATTTTTGAGTATGTTCTAATTCTGCCCATTATTGAACATATATATTGCGTTAATTTATTTAACGGTCAAGATAATACTGCATATAAACGATGCAGTTCCCTATGCACCATTGAGTGCGGATAAGGGTTAGAAGAAAGAGGAACGACCGAGTTGCTGGTTTGTCGGGATTGAATGAATAAAGAAAGACATTTTTTAAAAAAATATTGTAGAATGTTTTTGGCTTTTCTCAAATAATAGAGGTTAAGGATAATTTAACAGCACTCAAAGTAAATAAAAAAAATACAAACTAGGAATGTCGATCACTACAAATACTTTGAAATATTTTCAGTTATGAGAATAATAATTCTCAATTGTCATTGAGTTCCAACACAGTCTCTATTTTTTATAAACTTCATTTGCTGTTTCGCAAAATTAATATTGTGTAACGTAAAGTAAATCTTTTCAATGAATTTAGCGTAAGAATGAGTCATTCATATATTTCAACGAATTAAGTAGTAAACAGTCGTAAAAGTACTTCAAAGAATATAGATTAGTAAACAGTCACACATATAATTTATTCTTTTTAAATTACATGTGTCAGAATTGATTCAGAAATGTAAAGCTGTGTTTAAACAGTCCTAAAACGATATTTCATTTTAATTCTCAATTATACATTTATATTTTTAACAATCTTCGAGAAATACTCAAGTTTGGCAGTCAAGTTACTTAGTTTTAGCTAGTAATTTAGCACTTCCATTAGTCTTTTTTTTATTTTTTGAAGTCTTAGTTAGTATTTTAGCAGTGCTATAAGTATTTGTTTATCTTTTGAAGTCAAAGTTAGTATTTTGGCTGTCCTATCGGAGTCCGTGTTTATTTTTTGAAGTCTTAGTTAGTACTTAAGCACTCCTATTAGTCTTTGTTAATTCTTGAAGTCTAAGTTAGTATTTTGGCTGTCCTATTAGAGTCCTTGTTTATTCTTTAAAGTCTTAGTTAGTACTTAAGCACTCTTATTAGTCTTTGTTAATTCTCGAAGTCCAAGTTAGTATTTTAGCAGTCCTATCTGAGTCTTCATTTTCGGCAGTTTTGTCGCTAAGTTTATTTGTAGGAGTCTTCGTATTTTTGTTTTACCTTTCTTCTTCTCCATATTTATACCTAATGGTGCATAGGGAACTGTATTGCATTGACGTAATGTTATCTTGATAGTTAATTCCATGTCGGTCTTACGCTTCTTGTACCAGTCCAGGGTGGTATTTATTTAATGTGAGAGTAATATCACTCATATTTATTTTGAACTCCCTGGGAATCAAGCCTCTAGACGGTAGACAAACGCGCTTACCACTACACTACGGAGGTAGATATTTGTGTATACGATTTAGCTATCCATTAATTATGTTTAATTTCAGAAGTCTTGTGCTATCATTTAGCAGTTGCCAAATTAATATTTACCAGTCCTTGTGCTTACGTTTTGGCAAAATTATTTTAATTTTTTAGCAGACTTTGTCTTAATGTTTTAGCAGTCTTATTGGAATGCATATTTTTGGCCATCTTTGTAATTAAGTCTTGGCAGAAATGTGATAATTTTTATTTTACTAGACTTTGTGACAATGTTTTTTTGGCAGTCCTATTAGAATTCAAATTTTAAAGCAGTCCTTGTGTTTACGTTTTAGTAACCTATTACTATCAACATTTTGAGTGAGTCCAAATACAAGAATCACACTGTAAATGCCCAGACTTCCATATTTTTCTTCATCTATGTTGAGATGGTTTTGGGGGGGGGGGTTAAAAGTTGCAAAGAGGAGCATGGAGCGAATTATGTTTGGAATAACATTAAGAGACAAAAAAGGAACGATTGGATCCGACGCCAGACACATGTCTGTGACGTGGTAGAGCGAATTGCTTGGCTGAAGTGGAAATGGGCCGGTCACATAGCCAGAATGACCGACGACAGATGAACGTAACGCGTTCTGGTGTGGAGACCGAGGAACCAGAGGCCTCAAGGACGTCCACCGATGAGATGGGTGGACGACATCAGGAAGTTTGCTGGAAGACAGTGGATGGGGACGGCGCAGGATCGGGAGGAGTGAGGCGGAAGGGGGAGGCCTTTGTCCAGCAGTGGACCTCAACGGGCTGATATGATGATGTTGAGATGTTGAAAAAAAATACCTCTCACTGTGTTTTAGAATTTCTTGTATTTATGATTTGGAAGGCCTTTTACTTTGTAATTGTATATGGAAGTATATATATTTTTATTGTTATCTAATTGTTTTTTTTCAATTTCAGTCGATCTAAGAGATGCCCAGATGATTCTCACAAATGCCATATTCTTCCGAGGCCAATGGACCTTGCCTTTCAACACTTCGGAGACTGTGCTCTCTCCATTCTACAATGAAAAAAATCAAGTTGTCGGACAGGTCAACATGATGTTCCAACGATCAGCATTACCATATGTAAATATGTTGATTTTCAAATCACATGTTGTGGAACTGCCATATGGAAAAGTGAGTATTTATTATTAAATTATTAAGTATATTATTTCGATTTAAAAACAAAAATGAATTACTTGTTTGTTAAAAGTAGTCTTTTATTAAAAAAAGTAAGACTACTTTTCAGTTTATCAATACGAATACGATTAATTTCATTAATAGATTCGGCTGTTACTTTGTGGTAATGTCCATCCATTCGTTTGAAAATGCTATAACTAGCCGAAACAATTATCACAAATATTGTTTATTTTTATTGTTTTTTTTAACAACAAAATACAACTTATTAGACTTGAAATGTCCGCCTCCGTAGTGTAATGGTCAGCACGCTCGGCTACCGTTCTGGAGGTCCCGGGTTCGATTCCCAAGGGGGGTAAAATAAATATAAGTGATTTTTTCACTGTAATATTTATTCAATATTACCATGGACTGGTACCTGAAGCGGAGGGCTGATCACCTTTCCTTCATGTGTAAACGATCAAGATAACACTGCGTTAATATGACACAGTGCCCTATGCACCATTGGGGTGCGGATAAGGGTTTTATTATTATTATTATTATTAGACTTGAAAAATCAGTGTTTGATTTTAACATTTAATATATAAATTAAAATGGAGTTCTACAAATTAAATGCCAAATCTTTAAAAAATATATATCCATCCATTTTTAATTACAGTTTAACTTGAAAATACCACTATTTCTAGAATCTATTGTGACACGTGCTTCGATGTATTTCGCATCATTTTACGTTCTGCAGCATTCCGCATTATTTTCCGCTTCCGGTGTTTGAAAATAATGCGGAATGTATCAAAATACGTGTCACAATATTTTTTTTTAAAAAGTGGTACTTACCAAGCAAAACTTAAACTAAAAATGAACATTAGTTTTGAAAACTACAGATGTTCTCATCAACAGGTAAAAATACTAATTGTTTATGTTTCAACTAGTTGGTGAAAACATGGTCGCGTTTTAATAAACTAAATTAATTAATTAAAAAGTGGTCTTTCAGAATTGTATTATTTAATTTGTAAATCATCATGTCATTCCACAAAGTTAATGCCAATTCAATAAAAAATATAATTTTCTATTTTGCTTCTTTCATAGTGTACTGGAATTTCCAGATTCGAATTCTAAAGAATTCGAAAAAAAGTGTGTGTTTTTTTTTTAATTTCCATTAATTTAATACCACCATTGACACCATTTGTATCTAAAGCGCAAGACCACATGAACATCATTAACTTTATAAAATAAAACAACTTTGTTTTTGACCACTTTTTCATTGGTACATTTTTTCTCCAACCGGTCTCACTATGGTATTCAACTCATGGTATGTAAACTATGTACATGTTTAACTCTGATGATGATAAGGTTCTTGTCGAAACCGGTTGGAAAAAAATGTACCAAAAAAAAAGTGGTTAAAAACAACGTTGTTTTATTTTATAAAGTTTATAAAATGTACCACAAAGTCTCTGCGAAGAACATTCAAGAAAACATGAAAATCTTTTAAAAAATCATGCAATATGGATGTTCAATAATGGACAGAATGGTGAACGTTACACAAGTATATAAAGTGATAATTTAAGCTAGCCAAATGAAAAGAAAAAAATATGCCATGTGATGCTCAGGTATCACCTTCTTTCGTATAAAAACGATAGATGCTTCATCTTAAGATGAGACACCTATAACAAAGATTAAATTTACAATACATTTTTTTGTAAGACTTGTTTAAATAATTGTGATATTTTTTTTTACACAACACATAAAAATAATTATAATTTTATTTATTTGTACGGTACAATTTTTTGTAACATTTGTATAAATAATTATTAAATCTACTCTGATTTGATATTGTGTGATATTTTTTTACACAAAACATAATAATTTTTCACGTAATTTTTTATACAAATTTTTTTTTTGTAAATTTTGTATAAATAATTATAAAATCTACACGTTGTCGATCTGATATTGTGTGATATTTTTTTAAACACAATAAATGAAAAAAATATTTATTATATTTTTTATACAATACAATGTTTTTTGTAAAATTTGAATAAATAATTATTAAATCAACAGCATGTCGATTTAATATTGTGTCTTATTTTTTTGCACAATTTATGAATATAATGTTAACTTTATTTTTTATACACAGGCTGGTTGTATAAATTATGTGGACGATCCAACTTATTGTCCTTCGCGATCAGGAAATAGAAATGATCAACAGGTGAACTAAAATATTTTGTTGATCATCCTTGTATCTGAACAATAACCAAGTTCATAATGGCTTTATTAACACTCAATAATAATGAACACTGAACTCCCCATTAACACGGTAAATACGATCTACAACATTTTGAGTATGTACAAATACTTGTTCACAAATCTGGATAATCTCCAATTAGAAGTTTTTTTTTCATCTCACCATAGATGCCTCTAGTGAAATTCTATTCATTTAAGCAATATGTTTCAAATTTGAACAATATATTTATAAATTATAAAAGTTCTAAGAATTTGAATACTGTGCTTGTCAATCATGGGTAGAATTAGTGAATGTTACACGTGTGTAAAGTGATCATTTAAACCAGCCTATGACGGCCGTAAGCCCCGTAAGTGCCCAAACTTCCATATTCTTCTTTATCTTTGTTGAGATGTCAAAAAATAATATAAAAATATGATCTACGCTACTGGGTATTCCGTGTAAAACAAAAAGTATAGTAAAAAAGAAAAAAAAGCTGGATATGTTTCTCTGGATATCTATTGTAATAAATGTACTTTTGGGTATGCAAAATATAAAATTAGATTTTTAATTTAAGTTTTACTTGGTAAATACCACTATTTATAGTGGTAATCACCAAGTAAAACTTAAGTTGAAATTGGATACATATTACGACAATGTGGCTGCCGAATAAATAATTGAAATTATAAACTTAAAACATAATCTTTTCCACTTAACTTAAAAAAAAAGGTCGAAATATAGATTTCAATTACTCAATTTAAAAAAAAAATAGTTTAATTTTTTTTTTAAAACAAAATTGTATGCTTAATTCTGCAGCATCTTGAATTTGTTAGTATACTGCACAAATTTAGTTAAAAAATGTCAAATGTGATGTACGACGTACGACGCCATTTGCAAAAATTACAACATCTTCCTATAGGGTGGTTTATTTTGCGGCACCCTGTACATTCGAGGGATGTAGGAAATTCCAAATTACTGTTATGCGTTGTTAAATAAATGTTCGATTTATTTCTATTTTTTTTTCACCGTGTTATTTAGAAATCATGTAAAATAGTGTTGGAAGGGAGTTCAGTGTAATTATAACGTCTAATTCCTTGTGTTAATTAAAAAATCATTTTAATGTACTTCTAAATATATTATACTCTACTGAATGCTGTCGGGGTTTCTTCATATACTGAATTAAAAGACAGTCGTCTTTTTTGATCATTATTAATCATATCTAAGTATTCTTTGTTTTTATATAATAATTCAAGCACTTTTCTTTATATCTGCGTCTGAATTTAAATAAATATATATAAACAATTTATCAGCTTATTTTGGCTCGCTGATTATTGTCTGCGATCTTATCTTTACGATTATTCTTAAATATTATATAAATAGGAGATTTTCAGTACCAAGATCTTCGTGAAGTCGAATTTGTTAAGTTCTCATTTATAAATATAAAACACAACCTTCAAAGCATTGAACTGGAGCCTCGAACAGATTTTTTGTTAGCTGCTATAATCTTATATGGATTTAAAGTCTTATAAAATGCATTAATTTAAAATATGTCAAAAGGTGAGGAACGGTCAAGAGTAGATGTCTCTTTGGTTTGAGTAAATATAGATTATAGACCATTACACCTCCGTAGTGTAATGGTCAGCACGCTCGGCTACTGTTCTAGAGGTCTCGGGTTCGATTCCCAAGGGGGGTAAAATAAATATAAGTGATTTTTTCACTGTAATATTTATTCAATATTACCCTGGACTGGTACCTGAGGCGGAGGGCTGATCACCTTTCCTTCATGTGTAAACGATCAAGATAACACTGCGTTTATATGACTCAGTGCCCTATTCACCATTGGGTGAGGATAAGGGTTTAAAAAAATGTATATATAGATCCCATTTTCAAAATATTCAGAAAAGCTCCCATTGAAGCTTTTTTATTTTAACTTAATTTCAACAAAAGTTTTTCCTGTATACATTTATATTTATTTTAGTAAAACTAAATTAATATTTCTGGACAAAAATATTTATTTCAAATTATATTTATTCCTGCTTACATATTGTATTTTACCAGCAACATAGTTAATGTAATCATAATATTTCTCTATTTTCTTTATATATTTTTCTCTTATGTAATTAGTCTGATCTGCCATGTAAAAATACAGTATTTACGAAACGTGAAAAAAAGATATACATATTTAAAATCCTCTGAATTCATCCATAATTCGTTTTAATAAATACAATGGTTGCATTTTATCATTTGGCAAACGAAACATGTTCTTTACACCTCATTTTCCATATTAACATTTTTTATATTCACATAATTACTGTATTTTTATTTCATAAAGCAGTATTGTAATTTAAAGTTTTTTTTTATTTGACGGGGCATTGTTATATACATATAGTTTCTTGATATTGTGTAATATAAAGGTATGTATTTTCAACAATTTATATCTTTACTGATTCAAATAATGATATTATAATTATTAATTAAATTCTTTAGGTTCTGGTAAATTAACTGACAATTTATTTCAATTCTAGTACATTTTTATACTATCTTGTGTCAAATAATGGATTTATTATTTTCATCTGTTAGTTCTCAAAATAATTCATAATCACATTCAGAAAGTCAAAAAAGTGGTCTTAATAAGTGTTATATTTTTATATTGAAATCATGATGAATTCCACAAAGTTAGTCTCATATTAAAAATAACAATAATACAAAGTTATCTACACTGTTGTATTATATGAACTTATTATTATATTAACTTCTATATGGAATCCAAGCTCTGGTCCTAATGAGGTGAGTGCTGATTTTTGGGATATTTTCCCAACTTTTTAAGATAATAAAAAACTTTTGACTATAATAATCGTTACGATGGCAAACAAACGTTTTTATTTATTAAATGTCAAAATCAAGGACTGATTTTTTGAGTCTACTAAGTTGAATTTTATTGTTTGAAAACACATAAAAAACAAGTTATGTGACAATTGTTTAGGCGAAACAATGGTTGCAAAAAAATTATGTGCTTTTTAATAACAAAATACAACTTAGACTGGAAAAATCCGTGTTAGATTCTAACATTTAATATATAAATTAAAATCTAGTTCTACAAATTACACGCCAAATCTATAGACGAATGTTTTACCCAAAAATTAAGTGTATTTCATGAACGGTTAAGTAGTTAAGAAAGCGTGTTTGATTAAAATAAAACGCAAGATCAATATTTTATACTTGATTTGTTTTACAGGAGAACAGATTGTCCATGGTGGTTGTTTTGCCTCACGTAGGAGTGACCCTCAACGAAGTTATCCACGAATTCCCAAAAGTTCCTGTAGAAAAGATTTTTGAGTCATTAAAAGAAGCTGCCGAGGTATACGAAGATGATGAAGTAGATGTATATCTGCCGAGGTTCAGCGTCTCATCCGATATTGTGATGAATAGAGTCTTGACTGAGGTAAGTAAAAATCACTGAAAAATTAGAGTAGGGTGATTAACCTTTCCAGGAGTACAATAATTGATGACATTCTTTGGTGAGTGGGTTTTTTTACTTTAAATTTGAATTTAAAAAAAATAAAAACCTTGTATTATGAAGATAAAAATTGTGTTAAAATAATTTAAACAAAAAATAATGTCCGCCTCCGTAGTGTAATGATCAGCACGCTGGGCTACCGTTCTGGAGGTCCCGGGTTCGTTCCCAGGGGGGGTAAATTAAATATGAGTGATTTTTTTACTGTAATATTTATTCAATATTACCCTGGACTGGTACCTGAAGCGGAGGGCTGATCACCTTTCCTTCATGTGTAAACGATCAAGATAACACTGCGTTTATATGACGCAGTGCCCTATGCACCATTGGGGTGCGGATAAGGGTTTTATTATCTTTAGGTTTTATTTTATGACAAAGTAAATACAAATATCCACAGATGTCATTACTATAGAAATTACATCAACTGACAGATAGACTTCGACGTTCATTAATGTTCGATACTTCTTTGAGGAAAATTTGCACCAACGTTCATTTATGTCCACACTCCCGGAAAAATTTAGTCATTTTTAATGTAAGTTGTACTTGGTAAATACCAAGATTTCTTCAAATCTATTGTGACACATGTTTCGATGAATTCCGCATCATTTTCAAAACCCATGTGTGATTTCTAAATATCTCTAAATTAGGTCCTAGGGACGTTGAAGGTTAAACAACTTAAGCAAAAGTTTGAAAAACTAGATAAGGCACGGAGGGTAAAAATCAGTACCAACTTTTTATTCACGAATTTTTTGTAACATATCGGGATTTCCGAATCAGATGAATATTTTGATCTATCGAAAACTTAACTTTCCTTTTAAGATGGGCATCTATGAGCTGTTTGATCCGCAACACGCAAATCTCACTGAGATGTCCCCAACGAGGAACCTCCATCTCTCTAAAGTCATCCACAAAGCCCAGATTGAGGTCACAGAGGAAGGTACAGTTGCGTCTGCGATCACAGGTAACCATAATTTATTATTTTTATTTCTTTTCTTAATTTTCAAAGCAACAAATAAAATATTCTTGTAATATTATATAAAGACAATATTCATAAAATTATCGATTTAAGCTTATGAATATGATCTCAGATCATATATATATATATATATATTGTATATATATATATATATATATATATATATATATATATATATATATATATATATATATATATATAATTATATATATACATATATATATATATAATTATATATAATTATATATATGTATATAAATATATATATATATATATATATATATATATATATATATATATATATATATATATATATATATATATATATATATATATATATATATATATATATATATATATATATATATATATATATATATATATATATATATATATATATATATATATATATATATATATATATATATATATATATATATATATATATATATATATATATATATATATATATATATATATATATATATATATATATATATATATATATATATATATATATTTATATATATATATTCGATATGAGATCAAAATCACAAGCTAAAATCAATAATTTTATAAATATTGTCCATATATAATATTATCTACAAGATTTTTTAAAAATCTTATTTTGAGGGAGATCATTGAATTACTATAGAATAATAGTGATATAATAAAAAATAAAGGCATTTATCCGAGATCCAAGATTATCCCTGCCTTTACCTTTAATATTATAGTTTTGAATATTATTCTTTTTATGTATTAATTTTATTTAATATTAATACTATTTAATATTCAATATTATAGTCTTGAATATATAAAAAAAAAACTTATGTGCGTATATGTATTTAAATTATTTCTATGTATGCGTTTATTTATTTTTTAGCTGGAGAGCTCAGTAACAGGAACACCCCGCCTAAGTTTATGGCCAACAAACCATTCCTTTATCTCATCATTGAAAAGTCGACCAACGTTATCCTCTTCGGTGGAACATACGTCAAACCAGCCCTCTTTTGATCCAATAAATTTAAAAAACCACAGAGAATTATTTTTACACAAAATGAAACTATTGTACCCACTTAATAAATAAAATAAATTTTGTACACAGGATAATTTAATACGGTGTTTTATTTTATTTTACAATAATCTAAAAATCCATTAATTCTACAATTGTGGAGGTCCTCACCAAAAAGTTACATTTCCAATATTGCACAAAAAATCTTTGAATGCAAATCTATTCTGTTTGCTGTATTCTATCGAAATATTAACTAAAATTGCGATAAAACGTGATCAATCCCGTGTTAAACCAGTATGAAATCATTAAATCGCACCAAAATGTAACGTTTTACAAGCTAGAATTCCTGATAACTTAAAATCATTTATAATGGAAATAAAACGCTTTGGTGAGGACCTCCACAATTTATATTGTAATTCTAAGGTCCCAATATTTGTGAAGATTTAATTTAATAAATTTTCATGAGTTATCTTGGTTGTGTTTAAACAATATTTTTTTGGTTTTTTCAAATGATTTTTACTTAAATGTAGAAAAAAAAATCAAATACTCAATGTCTGTATTAAGGTATGGATATAACTTGGTTATTATTATTTTCAATCATTTTCAAGGGCTGCAATCTTTGTAGCTAATGATTGGTTTGCTTCTTTTATGATTAGTCTCACCCTCCATCCTACGCTTGTCTCTTCAACTCGGCGTATACTACAACGCGTGGAGATAATAAAATCCCTTTTGTTTGTGCCTTCGCACATGTCTTCCGCAATCGTAAGAAGCAGACCTGGGTATCTTGTATTATGGCCTATCCATTTGGCTTGCTGTCAGCATCTATACTCTCCAGCCCCGCTTTATACCTCGTTGGTCCCTACATGTTCCGACCAATGAATCCCCAACATGCGCCTGTAATACCACATCTCAAAAGTCTCCAGCTGACTCCAGTTTTTTAGAACATACATTGATTTTTTTAACTCCTTACCTTCAATAACTCTTTTCTTTTCAAAACCATATACTTATTTCGAAGAAAAACTTATTTTCTCAATATGAAAACGTCGTTTTAAGAAAAAAAAATCCATTACGCCAAATGTTACCTGGGTTTAAAGAAAGTTACGTTGCTATTTAATGTATATGTATATTTTTGTCCGCCTCCGTAGTGTAATGGTCAGCACGCTCGGCTGCCGTTCTGGAGGTCCCGGGTTCGATTCCCAAGGGGGGTAAAATAAATATAAGTGATTTTTTCACTATAATATTTATTCAATATTACCATGGACTGGTACCTGAAGCGGAGGGCTGATCACCTTTCCTTCATGTGTAAACGATCAAGATAACACTGCGTTAATATGACACAGTGCCCTATGCACCATTGGGGTGCGGATAAGGGTTTTTTTTATTTATTATTATTAATGTATATGGATCTTAAGGGAGGTAATTCAGTATTTGTTTTCAAAGATTGTTAATTATAAAATAGCCGAAGGGGGCAATTAACATACTACCTTGTTTGCACCATCTTATATATTATCACAAAGGAAAATAATGTATGCCTTATTTTATAATTCATTTATTAAATATAATTCTCCATGTCGTACATAGTGTTACCAAGGGTGGTTCTGTATTTTAGTCCTATGTCTTCGTACATTCCTTAATCTAACAGAGATAGCATGGGTATGTTATTACAAAAATAATCACACAATTCATAATAATATATTGATGTATGGGATTTGGCAGTCACTAAACCTTTTTATAAAAATAACAACTGTGCTCGAAAAAAGCACACAGTGCTTAACTTAATCAAAACACATAGTAAAAAATTGTCAAATATGAAATAATGGAAACAATGGTGGTATGGATAATTCTCAAATCGACGCAGATACATGACTTTATCACTATAAATACAAACAGTTTGTTTTATGTATTAATTTTAAATCAAACACAGATTTTTTGAGTCTACTAAGTTGTATTTTATTAACAAAAAACACATAAAAAATTATATTGTGACAATTGTTTCGCCTTGTTAGGGCAATAATGCCCTAACAAGGCGAAACAATTGTCACAATATAATTTTTTATGTGTTTTTTGTTAATAAAATACAACTTAGTAGACTCAAAAAATCTGTGTTTGATTTAAAATTAATACATAAATTAAAATGGAGTTCTACAAATTAAACGCCAAGTCAATAAACAAACAGTTTGTGTTTTCACTTGTTGTTGAAAATATCTGTAGTTCTCGAAATTAGTCGTGTTAACATTAAAAAATCAAAACTGGTCTTATAGAAGTGTATTATTTTTATGAATCTAACCCATCATGACACAGTATTCCGAAATATTGATTTAACTTAGCAGGGCGGATAACAGAAATAGGTGTACTTTATGTCCACAAAAATTTTGAGGGATGCAAAGTACCAACGTATTGTAAAGGCGAAACACGCTTGATGGTATGATACGTCATTTGATGTGCGCAATTAATTGCGATGTGCGCAATTAACGTCAGATGAGCGCGATTAATGTCAGATGAGCGCAATTTTCTTCTGATAGCCTTCGACGCTCGGTGTCGATTTGAGAAATCCTTACTAAAAATACTACATAAATAGCCCACATACGTATCATATGTTTTAATCTTCAATCACAATTTTATTAAACTTGTACATTTAAAATGATATGTAGTGATTTACAGCTAATATACATATATAAGTAAATATTTTAAAGATTCAAATTGATATGTTTCGGTTACACATTACGATATGCATTAATTATTACATTTAAGGATATATAATATTGTATAATGATATGTTTTGACTTAAGTCATTGAAGGACATACATAATCATAGTTTATAATTGCATAAAATCAGTTCAGAAGAAAACTGAACTAGTGTAGAGTGTGTACTAAAAGGTATTAGTTGTGTCAGTTTACTAGTTAAACTACACTTAGTCCTAGTTTTCCGTGATCTGTCATTTTATGATAATATTTCTTTGAAAAATGGTTGCATATACAAATACATAGTACAAAATACATAGTAGCCTGTAATACAAAAAATTAAATTTGTTATAAACAATTATGAAAGAGTCCAGCCATTATAAAATTAAACAAATAAGTTGACTAGTAATCTCGTACATGATCATAGTATAATATGTTTTAATAAAAAATAACATTTTGGAAAATATTTTTTCTTTTAAATATATAGGGCTTAAAACGACTACTGAAATCGTTTTGAAAACTCGTTTTTGCGGCCCTAGAAAAAAGATTTTTCACAACGATTTAAACATTTGCATGGTAAAAAATCCTCTAAAATTTCAAAATGGTAAAAATGTAACGTGAAATAAAATTTTGTATGTTTTTAAATTATATTTTTTTGATCATATATATTTTTCATTTAATCTGCCTTGTATTCGTATGAACGAAGCTGGCATTAACAAGTAAATAATATTAAATATAACAAGAATGTATGTGAGGGTTAAAAATACAAAATTTGTAATTTTAATAATATAATATATATTAAGAATATCGTTTAAATTCTCAAAAAATACTGTCATTTGTAAAAATCTACCATTTTTAAGAAACATTTCATCTCTCTCGCGTTCATAACAATCTTATGATCAAGCCGTCAGTGTTAAATATCATTTGATTTTTAGCTTACTTGGGGGGAGTCGATACATTTTGCCACGATATTTATATTCTAATAATGGCTCCTACCTTACATACTATCGAATATTATAAATTTTGGATAATGCATTAAATATTTACGTAAAATCCACGTTTTACTTTTTCTATTCTCTATGAAAGGTACAGCAACTCTTTTGATAATCTTTGAAATTATCTTTCATTCTTATGCCTAATCTAAAATACCAGATAAAATTTCACAACATTTATTTAAAAAGTTAAAACAGTTATATTTAAATGTTAAGAATTGTGAATGAAATTATCTTTGATAAATACTACATGTAATACGAGTAAGTTACTATCTGAAATATAAAGAAAGCTTGTTAAATTATTCTTTGCAACTGAGTTAAAACTAATCGAAATCTCAGAGTATCTATTACTTTTTTATCTGTCAAGAGATAGGTAGTTTTAAAAATGTGCGCCTCATTTGGCAAAAACATTATTTTTAATTAACTACACGTTTTCTAAGGTAATGATACAAAGCGCGTTTGCTTGAGTATATTTTAATCCAATAATATACCATATAGGTGTATTTTCTACTGAATAAATGTTTATTAATAATATTTTGGTGTATTTTACACTCAGTAAGTGCATTATTCTTTAATACAAAGAGATGATATGTCTCTGGGTGCATTTCATCTAAAAATCTTTAAAAAATTAGCTTTAAATATTCTAAATTTTGATAATTAGATAATTTCTTATAATGTGTCTTATATAAACACTTAGATTTATTAGAAGTCACTAAGAGATATGTTTATTTTACACCTTTATATCATATTATCCGAATCCTGCTTCCGAATGAAATTTTTTTCTCAAAATATACGCGAATGAGTGATAGGATTTATGAAATACCAAAGGGACATGATTCACGTTTTCATTAAGAATTTCTCCAATTTTAGTAGAGAAAATTATAATAACAAGAAGGAGGGGTGAATAATAGATAAATCGTTCAGAATTTTAATACACCTCAAATAAAAAAAATAAAAAAAATATATATAAGAGTTCAATTTGTCACTTTTTACCAACTTCCATAGTTTTCTTTCCATCTTCAACGATCATTCGTAAAACATACGCTTACCTTTACTTATCCAAGAAAATTAAAATAGAAATTGAATTTTTTCTAATTAAATGTGATATTTATACATGTGTATGTGTCGAACTTATGTAGTTCGAGTCAAATTTACGCTAACTGTAAATAAATTTTCTAAATGTGAATAAATATTTTTTGTGTGGATAAGGTAAAGTTAACAACAATACCTTGTATTTAAAATAAGGTCGGAATTCAAATACAATACAAAAACTACGTAGCATCAAAATACTAAGTATTTTAAAGACAATCTCTAGAATGTTAAGCTTTCTACTAAATTCATTCCTAACGGGTCAGTCTAGTTTTTTATCGGGACTTAAAATGTGACAATTTGCTTAGAAAATAGTTTTCATGTGAATAAAACTAATTTTGTATTATCGGTATAAACATAATTGATTTTAAAATATCTAATATTTTTGTATACATAGATAGAATCTAATTTATCTGACAAAAGCTAATTTTATGTATAATTTTTACTTAATTTTTCCAGATTTTGATTAATTTGAATAATTCAGATTTTAATTCACTAATGAATTTGTGTTTATTTTTTGTGTATTGCAAAACTAAAGTTTGGAATTCAAGTTTAATTGCTTCAAACTATTGAAAAAATATTATGAATACATAGAAGGGATAATGAGAGAAGATTTGGGTGGCTAGAGGAGTTATGAATCAGTTAAGTACAACATACGCTTACATTTACCAAGAAATATCATCGTTTTTTTAAAGGTTGTTTTAATTCTAATAAGCATTTGCAACACTTTAAAAAAAATTGTTGTAGATTTTTAACACTTTAAATAATGAAATAAAATGCAATTGATCTAATACCAATTAATGGATACAGTGAAAATGTATACTGAAATTAATCCGAGTCAAATTAATTTCTCTTTGTTTTTTTGGACAGCGACATAAAAACGTAAATATTTATTTAGTAAATGTTTCTGAAAAGGCGTTGAAAAAACGTCAGTATAAAATAATACGACATTGTTTTGAATAATTTATAAGGTAAACATAACTCCGAATATTTCACTTGTATTTCAGTTATTGCTGACAGGGTGTAAATGAATTATTATCTTAAATCGCATTTGGAGAGACGTTTCTTCCTTTCAGGAAATGGGAGTTTAAAAGCTTTCCAGAATACAATCTTCCAAAATATACTTATATAAAGGTTTTGATTCTTTTAAAAATAAAACCAGCCTTAAAATTTTCAGGCGAATCTTTTGTAAATATGTGAATCTACAACTTGCTTTTTAATTTATTTTTAATATGTTTTTTTTTAAGGACTTGATTAGTAATTGATTAAATTAATTTGTTATTGATCCATATTCACTGTTAGTAATGTAGGGTAAACTGTGATTATTTAACATATCCAATTATATTATATATAAAATTAGATTTCCAAAAAACTATTATTTATATAATTTATATTTGAAGCACTAACTTCGTGATTTAACATTTTTAAAACATCCATATTTTAAAACAAAGTTACATTCTAATTATATTTACTAGAAATCTGGACTGATTAATATTTTTGCTTTTTTTATTTTTATTTGAGATATATATTTTCAATAGCATGGCAACCAAAGTTTTTTTTCTTCTTGATAACAGAAAATCGATTGAAAAAAGAAAAAAAAGTTACCCGACGTTTTTCTTTTGGTTATTGTTTTGTTTTAAATGAATGGGTGAGTGTAGGTATTTTATGGTTTTAAGTGAATTTATAGATTAAAAAAAATAAACTGACTGAGATTACGGGACGTTTACGACGAACAGTTTTCGTCGTGATAAAAAAACCACTGCCATATTAAGTACGTAATATATTTTGTATTTAAAAAGCATAATTAATTTTGAGGTATGGTAATATAACACTCCTAATCATTCATATTTCACTTTGTGTAATACCACTTAAATTTTTTACTTTACCACTAATGGTGTTGGATTAGTTTCGAGTTACCATTTCATCGTCAACTGTAGATGTAGTGTGAAGTATAGTTTTTAAGTGGCATTACACAAAGTGATCTATGAATGACAAGGAGAGCGTTACGTCACTTGTTATTACTTTCGTATTGCTTGAGTTTTTTTTTCGTATGAAGAATTTTAAAGTGATATTACACAATGTGACCGAAGAATGATAAGGAGAGTGTAACGTAACTTGTTATGTTTCGTATTGTTTATGTTTTTCAAATGTAGAATTTTAAAGTGATATTACACAATGTGACCGATGAATGAAAAAGAGAGTGAAACGTAACTTGTTAAGTTTCGTATTGTTTATGTTTTTCAAACGTAGAATCAAAGTGATTTTACACAATGTGATCGATGAATTATCATGAGAGTGTTACGTGACTTGTTATGTTTCGTATTGTTTATGTTTTTCAAATGTAGAATTTTTAAGTGATATTACACAAAGTGAACGATGAATGATAAGGAGATTGCTACGTAACATAACACCATTTTGCAAATGCTCATGTTTTTTTAGAATTATTATTTCAGAATGTAAGTTCTTGGTAGATGCAAGCTAGGCAGAAGGCCGCCTATTTGTAGTTGTACGACTCGTAGGGGAGGTAGCTGTAGAAGCCAGGGTTGAGGGGACCGCGGGGAAGAGACTGCACATAGTAGTATTCAGAAGCAGGCTCGGGCGCTATTCAGTCCAGGAAGCCCGTGTTCACCAGCTTCTCGAGGAAGAATTTGACGTCACCCAGCTCCGAGTCCTTGATGCCCAGGGACTTGAGCATGCCGAGGTCTCCGTTCTCCACAGCCATGAACACTGAGCGCAGGTGCTCCAGATCCGACCTCATGAGGTGCAGGGCGGCTCCAAAGTCCTCAATTGTCTGCGACTCTGTTAACCCAATAAATTTATTTATTTAAACATCATGTCTAGAAAAGAATACATTACAAAATTTACGTCTCACCAATAGATGTCTCTAGTGAAGTTCTAGTGGTTCAAGAACAAGGTTTCAAAATTGGTTCATATATAAAGAGCATCCAAGAATTTGAATAGTGTGGTTGTCAATAATGGGTAGAATTGGTGAATGTTACACGTGTGTAAAGTGATCACTTAAAACAGCCTATGACGGTCGTCAGTCCCGTAAATGCCCAGACTTCCATATTCTTCTTCATCTTTGATGAGATGTCAAAAAATAATATAGAAAAGAAATAAGTACATTGGCGGGCTTATTACTAAAAAGCAATATGTTCCGACCAACCAAAAACAGACCAGTGATATTGATCAAAGCGTTTGATATCTTATATATCTGTTTGCAATCAGGGGGTAAATAGTACTTGAACATAAAAAAATTGTTTTCAGGGATCAATCTTATTAATTAATTTATTTTATTTTTATTTGTTCGGGAATTGAACAGCTTTACATTTAAAAAAGTATATAATAAACAATAGTTACATTAACAATAATAAATTTTACATTACATTAACAAAAATAGTTACATTAATAAAAATAAAGCCAATTAAACATTATTATTAATTATACACATTCACTATCATTTTAAAGACATATAAACTGAATATGCTTGAAATCCTAGTATACAATAGACATGTAGAATGTTCTTAGGCAACTAATAAATAAAATAAAACAGGAAAATCATATGAGTCATTACCAGACAGCGCTATGGCGACCTTCTCCACTCCTCCCAAAGGGCTCAGAGCATCCCTTGCCTTGCTGCCGAACAGCTTTTCCAGGTAGTTAGGTCCATGGGATGCCAAGAGAGACTGCAGGAAGGAAGCCGTTTCCTCAACGGGTGGTCGCTTAGCTAAAAACAATAAAAAAAGGTTTTGAATAAAACCGTAAGAAAAACGTTCGCCACATCCAAGGTATAACATACACTCGTATAATACAACCCATACTAAACTAACTAAAAAACTAACAAACCAACCATCACGTCACTTCCCGTAAGCAGTAGACAGAGAGAATATTACGCCACAGCAATTAGTCTTTGTCAAACAATTTTCGCCCCTTCCACGTTCATGCATCTCCTCGTACGTACACGACGATAATTCCGACTTCTGACCTGATCGCTTTTAAGTATTTTAAATACTTTATCATGCCAAGTTTTTCTCGATCTTTCTCTGCTTCTATTACCAACCACATTCACCTCATAAATTTGTTTTACTATCATTTTTCACTCATTCGGTTCACATTTCCAAATCATATAAATACACCATTTAAATTTTATCGATAATGCAATTCACAATTCACACTTAAAACAAAACATATGAAACAACACAGGAGACGTAAACAACTGGTGTATTTTTATTTATTAAACTGTCTTACTAACTAATTACCAAGCACGCACTATGGTGCCGAGAATTAGCACGTGAATGATGGTGACAATTGAATGATAAACCTAACTTCAAAAATTTGAATGGTGTGGTTGTCAATCATGGTTCACACGTAAGTTTAAAGTTATCACTTAAACCAGCGTATGACAGGTAGTAGGCCCTGTTAATACCCTTCCATATTCTTCATCATCCATATTGAGATGTCAAAATGGAAACAGGATTCCTATGTGTGCTATTGACCAATATGATAGACACAAATTAACTAAATTTACAACATTTTGAGTGTGTCCAAATACTTGTTCACAAAATCTGGACACACTCAAAATGTTGTAAATAAATTATCTGGTCAAATTATAAGCTTAATAATAAAAATGAAAATGGTATTTTCTGGCGTTTCTCGTGTGTGTGATTATAATCCAGGATTCGGATCTCACATACTAATATAAGAGTTTCTGCTTAATAAAAAGCTTCTTTACATCTCACCAATAGATGTCTCTAGTGAAGTTCTAGTGATTCATGAACAAGGTTTCTAAATTGGTTCATATATATAGAACTTCCAAGAATTTGAGTAGTGTGGTTGTCAATAATGGGTAGAATTGGTGAATGTTACACGTGTGTAAAGTGATCACTTAAACCAGCCTATGACGGTCGTCAGCCCCGTAAATGCCCAGACTTCCATATTCTTCTTCATCTTTGATGAGATGTCAAAAAATAATAACTAAATTTGTTTCGATTGAAAATTTCGCTCAAATTATTTAATTAAAAAAAATCTAAGTAACTTCTTCTTTAAAACTTATAAATCATATGGCACAAAGGTACTTATTTGCAAACTTTTTATTTTCATATTTATGTTTTCGGTTTAAAATCAAATATTTGTAGTTTATATAAGCACTTTTAATCTATTTATATTTCTGATATATATTGTATTCTGCCCAGTGCCCTTTATTATAACTTGAAATAAAATGTAAACCCACACGCAGGCAATGCTTTTGTGAGATCTTTTTTGTTTTAATAAAATATATTATTTTTGTACTTATAATAATAATATTAATTTTTAAAAAAATCGTTTGCATATATCAATAATCGAAAATGGTTTGGGAGTGAGTACACATGGTTTTGTGAGATAGACGTAGTTAGTCAAATACAAAATCCACATGTTGAGCCCAGATTTAAAATAGATACCCATGGGTCCAACCCTAAAATAATTTAGTGCACCCTTAAATCCAGAAGCCTATAATAATCTTCATGGTAGTGTATGTACGTGAACAATGTATTCTATAAACTTATTATATGTAAAATGGTTTTCATTTACGACATCCTGTAATCTCAGAGCTTTATTATAGAGGTAAGGATAAAGTTGTATCCTTTGTAATTACTTATACTAGCTCCTGAAAACAACATAATATCCTCGCATTTCAAAGAAGTTTGCACTCGACCCATTTATGCAGCCTTCCTCGGTTTTTATTTACTATACAAACTAAGCTAATACCAGGGTACTATCCAAGCTCTTGAATAAAAAATAATAACAAATATAAAAAAAAATAAGCTACTACTACTACTACCATCACGTCTTTTCCCCGCAGGGTTAAGCAGAGAGAACAGTACGCCACACTCTTCTGTCCTGACATACACTCCTCGCTTCATTTACATCCATACATTTAGTCATATGTGGCCTCCGATTACGCAGACTTTTGACACGCCAGATTTTAGGTTCTGATTGATCTGATCGTGCCAAGTCTTTTTGGCCGTCCTCGTTCTGTTTTTCCGTTAACATTCGCCACATATATTTTCTTACTCACATAGTCATTCTCTCGTTATTATTTATTCGTTCCACTTAGTCATCTCTTCTAGATCTTTTTTTAAGTTTAGCCTTACATTCATTTCTCATATCTTCGTTTTTAATTCTGTCATACACTGATTTTATTTATTTTATTTATGTTGTGAATGTATGTATGTATGTTGTACAATAACAATTCTGAGCTTTCTAAGCATTTCTTCTCCATGCTATAATGGATAAATTTAATCGGTGCGTTTTAATCTCTCTTGCTGCTCTCTGATAGTGATGATTTTTATTAGTGCAATCTTTATTCCAATTGTCTCTTTACTAACTTTGTATACAGGAGTTTGAGTGTATTTATACTATTCAAGTCTTTATTAATCCTTATTATGAAACCGAGCATTCTCATAAATTTGTTGGTTATTTTGTTTTTGTGCTATACGAGTTTGGTGTCAAAGGTTTTATCCAGATTTTCTATTTCTTCACCAACTTTTTGAGAAAAAGGGTCGAACGATGATTATAAAACGAATGAATGAAAGTTTGATTTTTTTAAATGTACTGTTTATTCTTCGAAGGCACATACATCCCTTACGTAACATAATACAATCCAACATATCCAAAGGAAGACCATATAGTCCTTAGAATTAAGACAGTAATTGGAATGCCATGTCTGTTTATTCAAAGGTATATTGTTAATGAATGACAATCAAGCACAACGTTCCTGTATTTGAAGTCCTTAATTACTTTATGCAATGTGCATATGTCAATCAATTGCTAATTCCAGGATTACAAGTAGTTCCAATCCGATTGAATTGTTATTGTTATTAGGGATAGATACATAACTTGGAAGGGAACGTGAGCGTGTGTTCAGGGGCGAATTTATCAAAAATAAAATATTAGAAATATGCTTTATTTTTAATTTTATTAGCCTTGGGACCCATTTAGGTAACTTAACATAACTTTTATTTATCGTTTCGGCATTTACTTTGTGGTTAGGCATGTTAAAATTATTAACGAAAACACTTGTTTTTATACCACTTGAGTTTATTTATGACTACTAGTTTCGAGGTTAATATTTTCGAAATATTTTTAGTTATTGAACCCGTGTTTACAATTTTTCGCCAAGATTGATTTTTCATTAAATCATTGTTAGAAGTTAAATATATATATATTTATTAGTTAAATTATTTTTCTTATTATTTTTTAACATTTTATCTATTAGCGCGCTATTATATATATTGATATTTACCCCTCTCCTTATTTATAGAACATTTAGACCCGAGGATGGGAGCTTAGCTTCTGAAACTAGTAGTCATAAATAAACTCAAATGGTATAAAAACTAGTGTTTTTTTTTTAAATAATTTAAAACATAACTTAATTAGTAAAAAGACAAGTTTAGTTAATAGTGAACAGCGAAAACCGACATGACTTGCATAAAACCAAACATTACAAGTATTTCATAATTTGATTTTAGATTTTGCTTCATCTTAAAAAAAATATAGTATAATGCTTGTATTATTAAGTTAAAAGTATATTTATCTAATTTTCGCGTAATCTTGATGGTTAAAAATCGAGGAAAAATAGGAAAAATAGTAAATAACAGAAATAATAAAGCAGCTTAAAATTACTTTACCTTTTCATCTATTTTTATACATTAATAAATATTTTTTTTATGTACCTAAGGACTTGAAAAGCAATTTTCTAAACTCGACTTAAAAGCAACCCTGACAATTTTTTTTAAATGTTAATTTTTTATCAACATGAAAAGTTGTATGATGATTAATAAATTATTCCACTTTGGTCCTTTAAATATTTATTTAAAGTGGTTTTGGCCGTGCCTTATTTTATTATCGAAAAATTTCCTTCTATATCCTTAGGCTAAAGAGTCTTTCAATGAATGATTTAATTTTTTTCACAAAAAAAACATCTTATAAGAAACGGATAAAGAGGTGAGTCGTGAGCCGGCAACTTTTTCGATAAAATCGAGTCCAGTTTTTATCTTTTAGCAGTGTTTGGATTCCTAAGTTTGGGATACAAATCCTTGCTTTGTCAGAAGTTATTCCCATTTAGACTTCTTCTCCATCTTATTCCTCCTTACTGAGGGTTGTGACCCTTGTGGAAGAAATGACTCTTCTCCAGTTATCCCTTGACTGCGCTGCACGTAGCGCTTCAATCACCGAGGTGCGTGCTGCTGCCTTAACTTGATCAGTCCATCGTGTAGAGAACTTCCTCTCTTTAACTTTAGGCTGCCGATCACAACCAGTCATAGCTTTCTCGTATCATCAAGTCGTCCATAGCTATCTTCATTGTCCCGCGCAACGTGTCCAAAGAACTGAAGAATCCGTCGCGCACAGACATTGGCACGTAAATTGTTAAATTTTTATAGGAAATAATACCACTATTCTAATATTCTAATAATAAGGCAAATAGTCGCAAGTTAAAAATAGTAGTTTTGAGAAAAACGAAATTTATGGCTGACTTGACCAAAACTTTAAATTATATTACAATATTGTATTAATTTTATTATATATTAATAAAATTAATACAATTTTGTACAATTAATACGGCTATTTGGATAATGAATATCTCAGTACAGGAAAGAGATAGAGCAAAATCTGTGATTGTATATGATAGAGATTGGTTATAAAAATGCTTTGAGCCGTGTTACGCTAAACAGCCGCAAATTGAGTTACGGCTCGTTGCCTTTACACATTAGTTTTAACAAGAATTTTAGATATTTTCGGTTAAGTTTTGTATTTATTTACTATTTTGTAAAACTAACCTCTTAAAGACTTTCTGTTTGAATTACTATACGCCCAAGAGCAAAGTTAAATTCGTATTTCTGTCTACATTTATTTTGATTAATTCCCCTGAACCTTTGTGGGGATAAATATTTATCAGGAAGTTCAAAACAAATAGAATTTGGCTTCATTAGCTTTGGCAAAACATTTTAGTAAACGTTGTTGAATTACCAACTTAAGTTACCCACCGTTCTTCCCACGAAGCCTTTTGACCTTAAAATAATCACATTAAAAAAGAACATAACTTAAAATAATCACTTTAAAAATAACATAACTTAAAATAATCACTTAAAAAATAACAAAACTAAAAATAATCTTATTAAAAATACTAAAACCGGCAATACTATGGATACAATAAATATGTTTTACCAATAAGTTTACCGTTAATTTAATTATTATTATTATTTAGTGGTAACGTATGAAATTTTCATTATGACATACATTCTGGAACAGGTAGATGATCTCGTGTATTTGGGTAGTATGTTTTCTAGGGATGGAAAGATTGATAAAGATATAGAAAGGAGAGTGAATGCTGGGAACAAAGTGAACGGTGCACTGAAATCAGTTATAGCAAATAAAAACCTATCAGCGGAAGCTAAACTGGCAGTGCACAACGGAGTCCTGGTTCCAACTCTAATGTATGGAAGTGAAACATGGAGTTGGCAAAAGAAGAATGAAAGTAGACTGAATGCAGTCGAAATGCGATCTCTCAGAAGAAAGTGTAACAAAACGATGTATGATAGATGTGCGAATAGTGAAATAAGGAAGGAATGCAAAGCTGAGATAAGCATTATCGATAAAATTAAGAAAGGTGTGTTGAGATGGTTTGGACATGTAGAACGAATGAGTGAGGAAAGAACGGTAAAACAAATTTATGAGGCGAATGTTAGCGGGAAAAGAAGCAGAGGAAGACCGAGAAAAACATGGCACGATCAGGTATGCCAAATACTTGAAAGTGGTCAGGTTAGGAGTCGTAACAATCGGCGGGTATGTATGAGGAGATGCATGAACGTGGAAGAGGCGAAGAATGTTTGCAAGGACAGAGTGGTGTGGCGCTCTATTCTCTCTGTCTACCCCTGCGGGGAAGCGGCGTGATGGTTAGTTAGTTAGTTAGTTAGAAATACATTATCACTTACGTTTTTGACAAATCAACATAGCTGAAGAAGAATATGGAAGTCTGGGCATTTACATGGCTTACGATCGTCAAAGGCTTGGTTAAGTGATCACATACACTCGTGTAAAATTTACAAATTCTACCCATGATTAATAACCACACTTTTATCACTATATCAATATTGAATCAATCAAATTATCAAATAAAAAAAGAAAAGAATGTAAAAATGGTCTTGTGCTTGGAGAGGGACTTACACTTATAATGT
The DNA here is from genome assembly GCF_059751285.1 of Brachycentrus maculatus. Taxonomy (NCBI): domain Eukaryota; kingdom Metazoa; phylum Arthropoda; class Insecta; order Trichoptera; family Brachycentridae; genus Brachycentrus; species Brachycentrus maculatus. The sequence goes on from NW_028280809.1 coordinate 4,088,940, forward strand.
ATTATTTATGTTTCTTTGTAATTTAAATTTATTTTTACTATGATTATTGGAATTGTTTGGTATTGCATTTTGGTATTGTAAAGTCATGTTGGGATCTGGAAGATGAACTTTTCTTGAGATTTGTATTTGAGAAGTGTTTTTCGCCCTTAAATAGTTAGAGAATTAGTGTTTTTTTCTTAAAAATGGTTTCTTCTTTTGGGACTTTACAAGCATAAACTATTATGATATATATATATATATATATATATATATATATATATATATATATATATATATATATATATATATATATATATATATATATATATATATATATATATATATATATATATATATACACATATTTCATTTTTAGATTGGTTCTATTCAGAATATAATTATTTATGAATTAAAACAGTATTATGGCGATGATTTGTCTGTAACCTTCAATGTTTTAACTTTTGTAATTTATTAGGTACAAAAGTTTTAAGGGTTGGAGTTGATTAAAAACAATTAATGCTTCGAAATGTTGGGAAGATGTTCAAATTTTAGTTTCTGTCTAAACTAACTCACTGTCTGTGTTCTAACTACATTCCGTTTCTTATAGGCTTGGTGTTTTGCGGTGAAACTCGAGTTTCACTACACGAATATATAATCAAGGGTGCCCAAACAAAAATTAACGTTACTCAAAATTATCAAAACCCTTATTCAAGGTTATATCTGTTGATTGAATAGATAATACGTGGTGTAAACAAATATCAAGTCAATTTAGATATGAAAAGATATTTTATTTAACTGAATCTAATATTTCTATATACACTAGTAAATATAACAATTAACTTAGTATATTCGTTGTAATACATATAAACACCATAATAAATAGAAAATGATTGGTTTAAACGTAATTGGGTAGAATCTTACATAGATAATGGTTTCTGTTTACTTTCATACCTTATTTAACCCAACCTTAACTTTTACGACGAATTTTAACCAAATATGTCAATGTCTTTTATTATTTTCCTTAAACTTTAAATTTAATGAATATATTTATAAATATACCTTCACAAAAATAGTTTTATTTCGCAATTAAAAACAATAATATTTGTAAAATTCCACATTAAATAATCAATTCACAAGAGTATGCATATTTAGTTTAGAAAGTCCCACCTAAATTATGGGTGAAATGAAAGTTCCATCACAAGTAAAAGGTTTTCTTGATTTTGTTGAAAAAAGTTTGTTTATCTCTAGAGGCGAAAGTATCCAATTCGATTCCGGAATTTAGGGAGTGTTTCAAATAAATTAAGTGCCCTAGGACAGCTACTGCTTAACGAGGCCATTGGCATCGCCTTGCGAAGCTTTATGTTAAAAGCTCGTATTCTGGCGCTCGTTGATATTCTCGTAAATAATTTAAGCGCGACTGTCTGCATGTCTTCGTTAAGTACTTTTGGCGAAATTTTAAGGCCGATAACATTTTCTCATAAACAAGCTAACAAGGATCTCTTGCGGACGTGGCAATAGTGGAGAAAATAAGGTTAAGTTAATAAATCAAAGATAATTTTTTTTCAAGCTTAATATAAATGTGAGAATAGGAATGAGAATAGGTGTCTGCGGAGAATTTTAGAAAAATGAAGAGATAAGACATAGGACGCAGCAAATCTTGGTCACAACTGTCGTTAAGAAAACGCAATTCAGTTTGGCTTGGCTATTTACTCTGACAATTCGTCGACAATTCTCGTCAGAATTTCGGGACGCCGATCTGACTTTGGAGGATGCAAGGGAGCTGTCGGCCGACATGCGACACACGAGAAAAGCATGGAGACAGTTTGTGGACTCTAGCTAATCTCGATATCAGAGCAGGCGTAATAATTACGATGTCGAGTCATATTCGATATAGGAGTAAAAAGGGTTAAAGTATTTATAGTTGAGATGGTTTTAAATGGTAGTTGGAAAAGCAACATATTCACATTCTGATACCTTAACAAAGAATATGGATGACTTAGTATTTACAGAGCTTATGAACTAACATAGGCTGGTTAAGTGATCACTTTACACACGTGCAACATTCACCATTCTACCCAAGATTGACAACCATACTACTCATAAATTTGAAACTCTAAAATTCCAAAAATTCATGTCGAGATGTCAAAATTTAAAACTAATAAGAAGAGAAAATTCATGTTTATGAATAAGTATTTGGATACATTCAAAATGTTGTAGCTTGATATTAAGTTCATCAAATTAATTTCTTAGAAATGAATTATTTTGAATTTTAATATGAGATCCTGAATGTAAGTTTAGCAAGAAAGTTTCATGAAATTTGATGAAAATATCAAGAATTAGTATTGTTGTTAAATGAATTAATGTAGGGAAATTTATATTGCTAAAAATGAGAAATGTTTTCATATTCTGAAAACAAGGATACTTAGTTTGTGAATGTGAAAAGTACAGGCTGTAGCAAAAAATATAAAAAATCACTTTTTAAAGAAAAAACTTTAAAGATTGAGGCAGCATGAAGGGAACAAATGATGCATAATAATTTTAAGCAACTTACAGAGTTAGTTGCGGAAAAATGTAGAATATAAATCCTTATTTCTTTTGAAAAATGTAGCCAATATTTTAAATACAAGTTAGTTTTTAGAGGAACATTTGAAAAGTTGTCTGGTTGAACAAAAAAAGCGTTGTATATTTAACGATGTAAAGCGGTGTTCCTGAAAATTCATGACTTTACGGAGTGAAATAGAAAATCTTTCAGGGAGCTTATTTCAAAAGGCCCGAAGGCTTTCTTCGAAAAAGGCGTGGAGGTTGGAAACACGAAATATTAATGGTGTGATATTGAATATCAATCAGGATAGGTCTTTCGAAAAGGCCGTAATTGAATATTCTTGCGATTTGAAGATATATTTTGAACGTTTGATTAATTTTTTTGATTTTGTTATTTAATCCTTCTCAATTTTATGCGAACGGGGTCATCGGCCAAGTTTTGAGATTACGTCATTGTCAATGGCGAAATGGTGTGAACCCTGGTTATTCATTTTTTTTTAAATATCTATATAACGAGCATTTATTTATTTATATACATAAAAATAAAAATTTTCGTTTACTCAGAATGAAGTAAGAAATGGTGGTATTTACCAAGTTACACTTAAATCACTTAAAAAATTTAAAAATCAATTGTTTTGGCCACACCATTATAACATTAAACTTGTATTGAGTTAGTATTTTTTTTATCCCTCTCCGTTATTGATTTTATCATTTAACGGAATTCAGACACGGCCTTAGCTATTTGCTTATGAGATATCTGCTTTGTAATAAAAATGTAGTCCCGTGATTATTTGACAAAATCTTTTAAAGTTCTATGTTCGGCCCTTTACCGTAAGTAGATTTCCATACTGAAGTTCTAGCTGCTAAGGTTTACTTTAAATAAAACAGCATTGAAGTAAAATATTTCTTCGCAAAGATCATCACGAAGATTAAAAAATATATATAATCCCAATAAAAAGTTAGTATGATGCAAATATGTACGGAAAAATTTTACTTTCAACGCGTTAAGATTATTTTCATCCAGCGAACTTCCAATTTTTAAATAAATAATCATAAAATTTTAACGCCTATAAATGAAAAGAAAAAGAAAAAGTCGAAAGTTATATATTTGCTCATCTTCCTTTCTATTGAAATATATATGTATATTCAATATTAGGCTGAATGGTGAACGTTACACAAGTGTATAAAATGATCGCTTAAGCCAGCGAAATACCAGATCATAGACTTTCTTATTCTTCGTATAAAAAACGATAGATTTTTCGTTTCAAGTTAAGATAACTAAAATATCTTTTGTTGTATAATGCGTAGAGTGAAAAAAAATGACAAAAAATTATTTAAAAAATTCTCTCATCTGTGAGAAGTGGGACTTGTAAGGTTTTTTTAAAATAAATTGTTACACAAGTTTTATACTACGCTTTTTCTTTAATTAATTCTTAAAAAGATCAAAGTTTCACATCGAGGCTAAAGTTTGCAATATCATATAAAAAGTATTCTAAAAGCTTTTAGAATTGTGCTTTCGTATATATATTCTATATGTTTATCTTCAACGCTGTGCAATAACGAAACAGTATATTCCACTCAATTGTACTTCGTGATACAGTTTACTCTGTTCTAGGGTGATAATGGTGTTTAAGACACCATGAAAAGCAAAAATGAGCACTAAAACTGTCCGCATGTGCACTAACAATAAACATTATTAGAAATAACCCAGAAACTCGTTGATTCTAAAAACTCAGTTCTAGTCTACCATATACACTATACATACACCCAATCCCTCGACGCGTCGCGACGCGACGTCTCAAAACCGATTGAAGACGTTTTATTATTATATTTATATTTTTATTTTTATCTTTCATTATCATCATCATCCTATTAATATCTAAGTCTTTAAAACTCCGCCTCTGTAGTGTAATGGTCAACACGCTTGGGTACCGTTCTGGAGGTCCCGGGTTCGATTCCCAGGGGGGGTCAAATAAATATAAGTGATTTTTTCACTGTAATATTTATTCAATATTACCCTGGACTGGTTACCTGAAGCGGAAGGCTGATCATCTTTCCTTTATGTGTAAACGATCAAGATAACACTGCATATGAAACAGTGCCCTATGCACCATTGGGGTGCGGATAAGGGTTTTATTATTATTATTAAAAGTACCTTTGAGGCAGTATTTTACGAAAATCGAGCCACAAAAATTATCCAATTTTTTTTTTTATACCTACACAACTAACTTTAAATGTGTGATTCATTATCCCTTTGCATATGTGAGTAATTTTTATTTAAAAAAAATCGTTTAATACCACTTATTGAGTTTTTTTTTCATTACACACGAGTGGTTAAAAAAAACTACAGTTGTTTTAATCGGCAGGTGAACGAGCAAAAATACTCAGGTATATATAGAGGTTGGTAGGGAAATAAATAGGGTTAAGGAACAGGACTTTTTCTAAAAGGTAACAAAGATTATAATGATGAGTAATTTTTCTTGAATTCTTAATATATATTCTTCTAAAAATCCACAAAAAAAATATGATTTATGTTTTTTATGATAATGATGATATTATGACACACAAAATAACTTAAAAACCCCAAAATATAATACTAGTGCAGCTCAAAACCACTATTCTTTAATAGGAATAAAACATTTTAATAAACTACCTGCAAGAATAAAAAATATAATTAATTTAAAATCTTTCAAAAATGATTTACAAAAACATATAAGGCAAACTCCCGTTTGATTACCATTTATTATTTCTTATTTTTACTTCTTATTTATATGTACAAACCCTGTAAGCGAACTCCCTCTCTAAACACGAGCAATCTGCTCTCTTAGTGAGGTAGCACGTAAAAAAAAATGTAACTATGTTGATTATTTTGCCATACAATGTATCATTGATTAAAAAAAAAGTTTTTTCAAAGATTTTTAGTTTTTTCATTGGTCGCAAGCTCTGGAATGATCAGATTTCCATGAAAAAGTATAGTTTATAGTGTAAAAAACCTTTGTCTGATGGAAAAAATAAAATTTATATTAAAAGCGTTTCGACTTGACTTGATGTAATTTGAAGTATCCATTGAATTTTATACGAAAAAGATGGAGGTCTGTAAATCCCAAGACTTACGAGCTGGCATTTGATGCACTTGTGTAACGTTCGGCACTCTGCCTATTATTAAACATGTATATTGAACTCATATTTAAAAGATACACATATGCTGTTGTTGGATTCCGATCGTGTGTAAGTTGTGATTTTGATAGAATTGGAATTTTTGGCAGAAATGCCAACAGACTGATCTACATTAATGCGTGGACCGGTAATGCTAGTTATATCATATAAAGTTTGGTTTCATCCACTAAATATAGTTCATAAGCTAATATACAGTGGAACCTCTCAAAATGAGCATAATTCCTTCCAGAATCTTACTCTTAAAGCGAAATATTTTTTGTTTGGAAAGTCGTGAAAAGTCGTGAAAAGGGGACTTGCCTTTTCCCTGTAATTCGTTATGCAAAATGTCGCACGTTAAGGGAGCAACTTTTACACATTTTTATGCTCGTTATGAGAGGTACTCGTTATAAGAAATTTCACTGTAATTACAACAATTTTCTCATAAACTATTAACATTAATGACTACCAAGTAATTAGATGGTCCCTTGTTATATTAATTACATATCAAATCGCTAGAGATTTAGTGATGAGAGTTGGTTCCGTCGGAATTAATTAGAGGGTATTGTCTTTCGACCCTATGACGGTTACGAACATTCAAGTTTAGTTAACTTTGAATTAACTATACAGAGTTAACATTGTCGAGATGGAAATTAGTGACTAATAATCATATAATTACCGTGTTAAATATTCATGTCTTCAGAAACAAGTTGGAAGCCTTCAAAATTATTATCGTACAAAATGTATACATGTATAACATAAGTTAAACATGTAGTGCAGTGGTGACCAACTTTTTTGAGAAAACGAAAAATAAATTATCATTTTGATTAAGATCGAATATAATATTCATTTATATGTCCTTATTTTAAAATATTTAAATGATTTTATAACTGCTGAATTGCGCATGCTTAGATGGTCAACAGGAGTGTCCCTTTGAGACAAAATAAAGAGTTTATCAATAGTATGGTAGAGGGAAAGCAATTGAGATGGTATGGGCACATGACGTAGAGAAACTGAATCATTCTGATAAGGATTTTTTATTTTAAAAAGTAAAATATTTTTATTATTTACATAAATACTTCAATTTCATATTATTTCTGTCAGCATAAGCGGTCATTATTAGAAATAGATATCAAATTGTTGTAGAGTGGATTCGAACCGAGAAACTCTGACTCAACAGTCCACCACACTAACCATGGGACCACAACCTGACACGATCGAATGTTATATTTATTTTTATGTCCCTATTTGAAAACAGAATATTAATAATATGATCATGTTATGCTAAATAAGAAAATGAATATAGTTATGTACATATTTTTTAAATGATTTGTGTAGATTTTTTTTGTATTACGAGATATCTACACCTCAACTCGTATTTTTTACATTTACATAGCTACTATAATTACAATTTACAATGTCCACTTAAAGGCTGAGATAAAAAAAGTTATTTTATATTCAAATATTTTTTAACAAAGAAAACATTTTAACCGAAAATTTGTAAGATCTGTTCTGTGATAAAAATACAAAGTTAATGTAAAGTCAAGATAAAAATGTACAATTTGTATTTTTAAGGTTAAAAAAAAACAAAATGGCAGGCATCGTTGAAGCAACTAGATATTGTCATTAAAACAATTAAGATAGGTATACACAGGTGCGAGTATATATGTGTGTGTGTACATATTATTCGACTCCGTAGTGTAGTGTGCTCATTAATTCATTCTAACCGTAATCCGCACCCGATGGTGCATGGGGCACTGCATCATATAAACGCAGTGTTATCTTGATCGATCTTAACACAAGAAGGAAAGATGATCAGCCTACCACTCCAGGAACCAGTCCAGGGTATTATTGAATAAATATTAGAGTGAAAAAATCACTTAAATTTATTTGATCCCTCTTGGGAATCGAACCCGGGACCTCCAATACGGCCGAGCAGGCTGACCATTATACTACGGAGGCGGAGTATAGTGTATGGCCAGTTGAATTAAGTAATTAAATATTTGTATTTAATTTCATGCCACACGGGATAAGTGCATAAAATAAAAATAAATAACAATGATTTTAATATTGACATTTTGACATCTCAACATTAGATGAAGAAGAATATGGAAGTCTCGGCATTTATGGGGCTTACGACCGTCATAGGCTGGTTTAAGTGTTTACTTTACACGCGTGTAATATTCACATATTCTACCCATGATTAACAACCACACTACTCAAATTCTTGGATGTTCTATATATAAACCATCCAATTTCGAATCATTGTACAAGAATCATGTTGGAGAATTTTCACTACTGACATCTATTGATGAGACGAAGAAACTTTTTAATTGAGCAGAAATGAAATTTTTACTGTGCATAAATGCCCAGACTTCAATAATCTTCTTCATCTATGTTGAGATGTCATAAAACAATATATTAATTTTTCCATATTATAAATCAATGTTTAGTATTATATACCACAAGTTTTATACAAATTTCATGCATTCGCCAGTTTGTCATACACCCTGCAGCTAGCTTAGATGTGCTTGTGTATAAAACATAATAACATACGGTACATAGTTGCACGTTATATATCTACCCCTACGCGGTTTTATCTCTTGTTTGGATACAGTTTTAGTTTAAATAACATCCCCGTTTTCATTTAGCTTACATAACTTTTTCAATTATCAAAGTTTTGATAGAAATTAAGTTTCTGTTCTCTGAGATATTTAATACGACAGTAATTGAAATTTAAATACGTTTACTTTTGCAACATTTACTTCGATTTTTTTGCATATTGCGCGTTAATTCTATTAGAAGGAATGTACCCATCAAACATATCGCTCACTCCTTTCAACAACGTCATATATCAAAAATCGTTTTAGCAATTTTTCACACGTATAAATGTACTATATCCCGGCAAAAGCGGCATATTTTAAACTTAATATTCACCCGCTACAGGGCAGAAAGTGTTGTTTTTGCATTTTGAAGAAAAGGTATTGTTTATTTTAATTTTATAATAAACTAAATATTTTTCTAGTGGGGAAAAAACATTCGGTTTTACATAAAACCATCTGTTGCACAGTAAAAAGTTCAATAAGTGGCTTGATATTTATTTTTTAAACATTTCATTGTATTTTTAAACTTTAAAAACGATCTACTGAAAAATCAAGTTTTTTGATATATGACGTTGTTGAAAGGATTGAGCGATATGCAAATTTTTACTTATTAACAACGTTTTGAGTGTGTCCAAATACGTGTTCACAAATCTGGATTATCTCCAATTAGGAGTTATTTTTCATATTATCTTTTGACATCTCGACATAGTTGAAGAAGAATATGAAAATCTAAGCTTATACAGGGCTTACGACCGTCATAGGAATGGTTAGGTGATCACTTTTCACACGTGTAACGTTCACCAATTCTACCCATAATTGACAACAATACTACTCATAATTATTGAAACTTTTAGATATATTGATCAAACTCATAACACAGTATGATCAAGTTCACAATAGCCATTTATGGTGGGATGAGGAAAGCTTTAAGATAGCAGAGACTCTTCAAATTTGTATGTGAGGTCCGAATCCTGGATTATATTCACATACTTTTGAGAAACGTTTAAAAACGTGATTTTAAATTGATTTAAGTATACGTATATAATAAACGCCTTATTCACATGAAAAATATTGTGTACAAACTAAATACAATATGCAAATACCTGTCTGAGCGTTTATTTCTATGCAAATTCATACTTATTACAAACATAGATAATCTCTTCAAATTTATTTTTTAATCTTAATCCCTGTAACTCCTTCGTCGACGATATACCCATTCCACTTTATCAAGATTAGCTAAGCTTTAAAATTTACATACTACATTACTGTAACCGCGTATTACAAGTAACGACATTTTGCATCTTGGTGAAAGACAATTTTCTATAATCCATTTCAAGACGCAAAGCTCTTAAATCCCAAATACTTTGATTGACGCTTAAACTTTGCTTAAAACGAATTTATATACCATAACAAATTGAATTTCTTATGGTATATAATAATTTCTTATGGCTAAAAATATTCCAAAGTAAATCATTTCAAACAAAGTTCTATAGTTATATATATATATATATATATATATATATATATATATATATATATATATATATATATATATATATATATATATATATATATATATATATATATATATATATATATAAATATATATATATATATATAAATATATAAATATATATATATATATATATATATATATATATATATATATATATATATATATATATATATATATATATATATATATATATATATATATATATATATATATATATATATATATGTATATATACATATAAATAAAGTTTTCATAACTATAGATTATTATTACTCCACTTACAGTTTACAATTATGAACAGCCTTCGTCTTTAAAATGGAAATGTTTCATATATTATATGTAAGAACTTATGGCCATTCTTAAGTAAGTTTTGATTAAATTCTCAACAAAAGAGACTTATTTTAAAGACAAATTTACATATATTACGCGTACGAAGAAAATTAAAGCATTTTGATTTTTATAAACTTCTATTCTTTTATGATTTATATTTGAAGCACTAACTTTGTGATTTTCGATTATACAATTAAAATGTAAATTTGTTGCAAAATCACTATAAATATTTTATTATAACTTAATTATAAAGTCTACCGGTTTCGAGCGGTGCACTTCGAAACCGGTAGACATTATAATTAAGTTTAAAATAAAATATTTATAGTGATTTTAAAAACAATGTTACATTCTAATTATATTATTATTTTTTTTTTTTTTGTCTTTATGTATTAAAATGGAGTTAAAAAAATTAAACGCCAAATCCATTAATATTTTTATTGTCATTGAAAAAGTAGGTGCGTGCGGTGCATTTTAACGTATAAAATTATTTTATATTGTTATTTTTTATCTCGCTCTTATCCGTACCCAATGGTGAAAAAGGCACATATAGTATCGACGTATTGTTGTCTTGTTCGTTTAACCACTTGAAGGCAAGGTGATCAGTATTTTGAAAAAGCATATTTTCAATTAACTTTTTATCAGAATATAATTTTTTATGTATTTCAAAAAATACGTTGTATCTTTCTTCTCTCTCATGTAACGTAATGTGGCTAATACACGTGACGGGTCCTTGAAATTTCACTCTAGATTCTCGTTCGATTGTAGATATGATAATAATAAAATGATGATTTTCACGTTCAAATTCTAGTCGCAAATACAGGGTGGGGCGCGGTCACTTTCTTATTTGAAACTCGGGTCACAATATGTTATTTCTAGAGCCCGTTTTTATAGCGCGTTGAAAAGCACGGGATCTAAAGTTTTATTTTTGAGATTAGTTTAGTGTTGATCGTGCCACGGATAAAAGAGGAGCGCCCGTTCACCATGGAGGCCTATTTTTCAAGCCTACTTTTAGAAAGTTCAACTTCAAAATATTCTTATACTGATACTCACCAGCTGTGCAGAGTCGCGAGTCTTCATCATATCCATCAGAGCAGTCTGGTGCTCCATCGCACAGATATTGGATGGAGATGCAGTTTCCATCCCCAGGACACTTGAAGGGCTCGTAAGGATGACAGGCATCTCCTAAAAGAAAAAAGAAGAAATCAGCTATCGAAATCCGCCAGATCCATGTAAGTCGATTAAAAAAAAAGTGCTAAATTCTCCGGGTAACATTTATGCTTAAAAGATTTGTCTATTTATATTAGAAAAAATATTATGAATTAGAGAATTTTCCCATTTTTTAAGACAATTATTCAGCATTTAAAAAAAAACACAAGACACAAACCGATAATGAGGTCATCTTAATTTTTGACCAATACCCGCTTTCTGATTGGCCGATATGGGTCAGAAGGCAAGTTCCATGAATATAGCGGAATTTGAAATACAACACTGTTTTTAATTATTTTTTAGCATGGTTTTCAAGGATATCATTTTAAACAATAAACCTCACAATTGGCATGCATTCCGATATATTATGTGTTTTAAAATGTTATAAAATTGGATCTGGCGAATTTTGAAAGTAGCCGACACAATTGTAAGTCAAACCGCTACAAACATTATGATTTAAAGTGATCTTTTTTAAATTGACTACATATGTACTCGTTTACAAATAAACGTTTATTTCTTTGTCAGTTATAATCTAAAGTTTCGCTCATTTTCAGAAAAATACATATTCTATAAACATGATATTGATTTGAGATTTTGTTGCCTGTTTTAATGGAATTTGTGAAAAACATTTAGAAATTCTCTTCGTTATTCTGTATTATTTCACCCACAATTGAGTTTGAACAATGGATAAACTCCGAGACAATATTTTCATGTATAATTTATATTGCTGCTGTATTTCTCTTAATCCTTTTGCACATGAAGTATTTTTTGTTGTTGCTTAATTTAAGGAAAAAAATTATTTGTTTTTTTATTATTTACTCATCAAAGATGAAGAAGAATATGGAAGTCTGGGCATTTACGGGGCTGACGACCGTCATAGGCTGGTTTAAGTGATCACTTTACACACGTGTAACATTAACAAATTCAACCCATTATCACACATACAAATTCTTGGAAGTTCTATATATTGGAACCAATTTTGAAACATTATTCTTGAATTACTAGAACTTCACTGGACCTCAAAATGCTGTAAATATTTGTTTTTTATTGGAATTAGGATCTAGAAAAACAAGTACATATATAATTTACAACATTTTGTGTGTGTCCAAATACTTGTTCACAAATCTGGATCTCTAATTAGGAGTTATTTTTGAAATATTATTTTTTGACATCTCAAAAATAGATGAAGAAAAATATGAAAATCTGGATATTTACAAACAATTTTTTGAGGCAAATTTAGTTGGAAAAAGAGGCAGAGGAAGACCGATGAATATGTCAAATACTTGAAAGCGGCATTGGAATAATTGGCGGGTGTGTATAAGGATTCATGCATCTAGATGAATGTGGAAGAGGTGAACTTTGCAAAGACAAAATGGTGTCGCTTTCTTTTCTCTCTACCTACCCCTGCGGGGAAGCGGCGTGATGGTTTGTTAGTTTTTTAGTGAAGCAGTAAATAACGAATATTATTTTAAAATACATACATGGAATAATACATCACTATAAAATGTCACAATAAAATGGTGTATCGACTTTTAAAAAATATATATATTTTTAAATAAATATATTGAATGAATAGGAGTTAAAGGGTTAGACAAATAAGAATCGAGTTGTGTGCTTGTTATAAATCGTGATTTTGAAGTTTAATGTAGTTTAACCCCCAGAAAACTCTCTTCCCACCCTGTTAGTATTCTAACAAGAAAACATCCGAACTTGTAAAATGATAATATCTTTGAAAACGTATACATATAATGGGTGTATTTTCTAACTCGTAAAAAGCGGTTTAGAAAACTTAGAAGACAAAAATAAGAGAAAACGAATAACTGAAGAAAAAACAGTGAACCAAATGCATGAGACGAATTTAGTTTGAAAAAGAAACAGAGAAAGGCCGAGGAAAACTTAGTATGATGAAGCATATCAAATACTTAAATGTTGCTAGGCCTATTGGCGGGTATGTGTGAAGAGATGCATGAATGTGGAAGAGGCGAAGATTGTTTGCAAAGACAGAGTGGTGTGGCGTTGTATTCTCTTTTCTTAGTCCTGTCAGGATGTGGCGTGATTTTAGCTATTTTTTTTAATATTGAAAGCATTAACTTTGTGGATCATATTGATACATTATTTCGAGAAATAAAAATATTTTGTGTTCTGATCCACTCACATTTTTATTAACCAACTAGTTTCGGCAACAACCTGTTGCCCTCTTCAGGTTGTTAATAAAAATGTTAACTAGTTGGTTAATAAAAATGTGAGTGGATCAGAACACAAAGTATTTTTATTTCTCGAAATAATAAATTTTTTTATTTCTTCAGTTAGCTTATATTTTACCAGCCTCCGTAGTGTAATGGTCAGCACGCTTGGCTATCGTGTGGGGGGGAGGGGGTAAATAAATTTAAGTGATTTATTCACTCAAATATTTATTCAATATTACCCTGGACTGGTACCTGAAGCGGAGGGCTGTCCACCTTCCCTTTCTGTATTAACGATCAAGATAACACTGCGTTTATATGATGCAGTGCCCTATGCACTGTTGGGGTGCGGATAAGGGTTTAAAGAAGTTTGTATTACATTTAATACGAACTATTATTTTAACTTAATTTACATCATATACAAGTATATTTACATCTTATCTTCTTACAGTACAGAAAGCATTCCATTTTAAATTCTCTCAGACTCTTTTTATTCTTCATATATTCAGGCATCTATACATTTTCGAAACCCTTATACATAATACAATTTTGCGATTGTGCAGATTAGTTTGTTAGTATCAAGTGAACTTTAGTATAAACTAATAAAGTTTTGTACTCACATCTCATGGTGGAACTGCATTTTATAGAATAAAATGACAACTATGCAGTTTTTTTCACATGATTTTTTTTTGACCAGCAATCCTTCAACAATCATTAGATTGGTGATGTCGAATCCCGGTTGTTGGTCAAATAAAATTATTGTTGAAAAAACAACATAGTTGTAATTTTGTTCTATATGTATTAATGGCCTGTGCCTCGTTTATTTACGCTTTAACCGTCAGTTCATTTGCCAATCAGTAATAAAGGATTCATTAAGCTTCGTTTATCTGCATTTTGGAATACATTCCCTACGGATTTCACACGGGCGTGAGTATTTAGAGTGGAAAGGTAATAGGCGAACTAAAGCATTCCCTCTGTACGTGGCGCAGTAACGTACAAGGGTGAGTATAGATCGGCCATATAAAGCGTTTCGACAATTTGTCCGTTTACATCTAAATACTAAACACACAGACTCAGTAACATAAACAACATTATACATTGTCCTATTTCTGCCTTAACGCAAAAAATGTATGTATATATATATATATATATATATATATATATATATATATATATATATATATATATATATATATATATATATATATATATATATATATATATATATATATATATATATATATATATATATATATATTTATATATATATATTTATATGTATATATTTACATATATATATATATATATATATATATATATATATATATATATATATATATTCATATATATAGAAATAATTGGCGGGTATGTATAAGGAGATGTATGAAAGTGGAACAGGCGAATAATGTTTGCGAACAGGGAGTGGTGTGGCTCTCTGCCTACCCCAGCGGTGAAGCGGTGTGAAGTTAGTTAGTTTTATTTATTTCGAATTATTTATTATTATTTTGATTTCTGTTTCGTGTAAATATTGCTGCAACAAAAAAAACCATTTGCATAAATTGTACGTTAGTCAAGTAATGAAAACACATCAGAGATCTTATGGAAGTAAATATATTCGAGTATTTATTCTGAGCGTTAATATACACCGAGTTAGTGCTTTTAAGCAGATCCTAAATATTCATGAGAAGAAAAGCCTTAAATTAAGTTCGTATCTTAATTCTCCTATTCAGATTTCTTAAAAAAGTTAAAGCTCATTTAAAATTAAAACCTTTAATGCTTCGCTTACGAAATTTATCTCAAACAATACCGGGGTAACGTAAAAATATATATTTTTTGTAAAGGCGTTTATATTTCTTACAAAATACTAAAAGCGTAAAATAAAATAAATTAAAATTTAGAAAATATGGAATTTTTTAATTTTTCTAACCCTTATCTTCATCAAAATTGTGTACCCTGGGAAATGAAGCCGGGACCTCTAGCATGGTAGCAAAATGCTCAAACTACTATACTACAGATACGGAAAGTTTTTTTAAAAATATTTTATAATATTTATTTTTAAAGTGAAAAATTCGAGAAATAAGTCAAACACTAGATTATTCACCATACGGATGATATATCAATATTATAAGTTTCTAAACTTGAGATGAAACATGGTGAAATTTACACAGGTGCGTAAGGGAATCACTTAAGCCAGCACAACGCCATATCGTAAGTCCTGGAATGCTCAGACTCTCAGACAGAATCTTTCCTATAAAAGTAACGAAGGATGTTCAAATGATAAATAAAAAACTTGTTTTTTACCACACAAGTTATATTGTTGCCACTAGTTTCGAAAGCTACAGATGCTTCCATCTACAGGTTGAAATATAAACTTAGAGTTTATACTTACTGAGTTACTTAATTACATGATAGATGTTTTATTCAAGTTCAGACACTTTTAAAATCGAATTAAAGTATTTGTAAAACTAGATGTATCGTAGTGTTTATATATATATATATATATATATACGCGCATATTTGAATGCAAAATTATGTGAAAAAAAACTAAGGCAATTGACGAATTATTTTAAGAGCTTTACAATTTTTAAAGAAAATAACATTTGATTTACGTTTTTTATTAAAGGGATGGATGGATATGTTATGTACGTATTTTTAATCAAGTCACTCTTTACTCTGAATAAAACTGCGGTTACATAAATTATTTGCTAGTTTGTGTATGTTTCGCTTAAACCAATTTCCAATCATCTCCACAATAGAGTATCAAGCTGTTTCTGCTATTCATAAAATGTTCCCGAATTTGCGATAAATCTAGTTATTGGAGTGAAATACATTGCCAGCCTTTCAATAACGATTTGTAAAAACTAATACCCTTTTTCCCAGCATTTAGGACAAAGCTCTGTTGAATATTTCAGGCGATTCATTTACGCTTTTACTGAATTATGAAAATCGATTTTTTTTTCATAAATAAAACCATTTCCTTGCTGTCAAATTACATATTTTTACTTATTTTTATTTTAAAATATTTTTTAAGTGTTCATAATATGTAAATAAATATTAAAATCATATTGATTTATTTATTTATCTCTTTTCCGAACCTTGAGACATAGTGCTATACAATTTTTTTGCCCTATGCACCCATTGGGTGATGAGCAGATAAAGGTTAGAAGAAGAAGACTATAGTAATTGTTTAACAAGGGGTCTATTTTACTTTATATATAATCATTCGATATGTAAAACAATTTACTTCAATTATGATAAATATTATGGGTGCTTATTTAGATGCTAAAATAATGTGGTTTAAAAAAAAAAACAACTATTGAACAACACATATTATTTATTAATTTGGCATTAACTTACGACTTACTCGACTTACCTCTCTTAATTTTATGGAAAAAGCTTATTTTAGCCTTGCATTCGATCTTTGTTTTACCATTTCCACTGCATTCAGTCCAGATTCATCCTTTTTCTGTCAATTTTCGGATTTCGTTGCGTACTGCCAGTTTAGGTTTCACTAATGAACTTTTATTTGCTATAACTGATTTCAGCGCACCATTCAATCTACTCGCATTAACAATCCTTTCGAATTTGTTTTCAATCTTTCCATCCTTAGAAATACTTCTCTACTACTACTGCCACCGCACCGTTTCCACTGCAGGGGTAGGCAGAGAGGCTGGAACGCCACACTTTTCTGTCCTAATATATACTCCTAGCTTTCTGACTACTACATGCCCTTCTATCACGTAGACTTTTGACACCACCAAATTTGAGGTTAAAAAAATTCTTCTAAAATAAATGATATATATAAATCGCATACCTCTTCCGAAATTCCCACACATAACTAAAACATATGGTTAATGTTTTAATTTCTAATTCAGCCCTGCTACGAAGATAAATTATCCAATTTAATATGTTAACTTACATAATATGAAGTACATGCTAGTTTACTACAAAAAACATGACTAATATTACTCTTGTAAGATGAAGTAGGGGAGGTTTAATATTTCGACATAATATATCAGCGGAATATTATACTCGCATAAATGTGCTTATGTCGGGGGTTATATTTCACACTGGATAACCCTCATTAAACTGGAAGTAAGGGAGAAAAATAATACCTACCTTAGATAAGTTTTCCACGAAAACAAGAACAGGTTTATAATGATGCGTAGAATATGTTAAGAGACTGCTAATATAAAGTTTGAATTAAAAAAAAAAACTGCAAATGAGCTTTAATTTAATTTAAATTTGAAATTCTCATTTAAAAAATTAATTTATTAGGTATTTAAGAACTTAATGAAAATATCGACAAAACCATAAATATATGTATATATTTTTTTAGTTGATGATATTTTCATGGTTATAATTTTAATCGCTTTCTTTCCAAATTTTACTATATCCGGAAAATACTATTTTGTATTAATTGTTGTATTAATTGGGGAAAGAAATTTATTAAAACTTCTATTTTTGTGGCTGTTTCGTTACTTCTTTATTCATTTATGAGAAAAATTATTTAAATAGAGCCGTTTTCTTGAAAAATTATCTCTCTCACCGATTGCTTTTGAAATTTGGACACAGCGTTGCATTTGATACATGTACTTGTGTTTTTATCTTTTTATCTATGATAGATAAAAACATGTTTTTTTTACCCAAATGGCAGTACCATCTGTTGAACGCAACAATACTAATACTGCTCAAGGCAAACAGCCTGTTTCTTGTCTTCAATGTTTTTTATTGCATTTTTAAATCGTAGATTTTTAAAAATAATTTCATTAAAATAAATCATGTTGGTAATGTGTATGCTTTCTGTTTTATATATTTTCCATTTAACTAGACTGAGCGATAGAAACTCGTGGCTGGGTACAGATAGTATAAATATATATTTGATTTAGAATCATTTAAGTTTAGTCATTTAAATTTGATTTCTTCGCAAAACGATTTAAAGTTCATATTATTTTTTGACATCTCATCAAAGATGAAGAAGAATATGGAAGTCTGGGCATTTACACACGTGTAACATTCACCAATCCTACCCATTTTTAACAACCACACTACTCAAATTCTTGGAAGTTCTATATATATGAACCAATTCAGAAACATTGTTCTTGAATCACTAGAACTTCACTAGAGATATCTATTGGTGAGATGAAAATAAGCTTTTTATTGAGCGGAAACTCTTATATCGGTATGTGAGGTCCGAATCCTGGATTTTAATCACATACATGAGAAGCGCCAGAAAATACTATTTTCATTTTTATTATTTCAGCCTATAATTTGACCAGTTAATTTATTTACAACATTTTATTGAAACGCTCAAAATGTTGTAAAGTTAAAGTTCAATTGGCGTTACTTAATGTTATTCGCTTTTAAGGAACTTTAAGAGCTTCTACGTATATTTTACGTCATTAAAGGAGGCAGCTTGCAGAAACCAAGTAGTTGTTCCGTTAAGTTGCACTTTCACGGTTTCGTTAACTCCAATTCAAATACCCGAGAGAACATTAATTAGGAGGTTGAAAGTTTGCAAAAGTTGCGCAAAAGAGATACGAGAACGAAGTTTAATGTTCCACAGCTGGAACGAGAAATTCTTGTTAATTAAATTGAAATATTTGTAGGAACAACATCACAAAAGAATAAACAAAATTTCAAAAGTGACTGAAATTTAAATTGTGCAGAGGAGATGAAAAAATATATCTGCATTTCAGTAAAATGATTTTTATTTTTATTATTTTATTTTTTATTTATTAACAGCAGCAACATATGTAAAACAAACCAATTAAAACATAAACCTCAAACAAGCCATTAGTTACCTACAGAAACATACAGATTAGTACAAAATATTTAGTGTAGATCTAGCAAATGAATGAATGTGTGTGTGTGTGTGTGTGTGTGTGTGTGTATGTGTGCGTGTGAGTGTGGTGTGTGTGTGTGTGTGTGTGTGTGTGTGTGTGTGTGTATGTGTGTGTGTGTGTGTCATGTTGATTCTAGTAGGGACATACATACAATGCTGAGAAGTACGGGTAATGCTTAAATACGAAGTAAACCTAGGTTTATCCTGTCTGGCTTAGTATTACCCAATTCTGTTGGGTAAAATTCGAAAACTGACAAATATAAAATTGAATTCGCAGTTTACCAGTGTACACCTAGGTCTACCGAATAATGATTGGATAATGTTAGAAAAACCAAATTATTGACAGGATAAAGTTTTATTTCAATCATATTTTTTTCAATTTATATGTTTTAATATTTAAAACAAAAGTACCAAACATATTGTATAGTAAATTTAAAAAAAAAACTAACCTTTTATAACCTAACCTAACATTACCTGGCCAAAGTTGGGTAGACCTAGGTATACATGGGTAAACTGCATTTTATTTTTGTTAGTTTTCGAACATTACCCAGGATTAGGTAATACTATTTTAATCGTATTAGTATTCTAGCGATACACGTAACATATAATTATAAATTTTCAAAACTATGATATATAACATATGTCATAGTTTTGAAAATTTTACATTTAGGACATGATATTTTAAAAATGGTTGATAATGTTTAAAATAATTATTTCATAAATAAATGTATTTTTGAACATCAATACTTTTAATTAAATGTGCTACGTCAGATTATATATTATATCAATGCGTACAGCATAAATATATTAAAAAGATAGAAGGCTTGGAACATGAAATAATATCATGGCTCAAAAATTTTCGACAGTGGTTTGGATAACCGGATGCAGGAACCTTTATCAGGCTAGACCAGGATCGTGTGGAGTTTAAGGAGATGGTCGCCAACCTCTGATAAGAGTGGCTTGAGAAGAAGAGGAAGAATATTTGTTTATTAATCTTGACATGAAAAGTTAAAACTTTTAAGGTTCTTACAGAACTTACATGATTTAAAATACAATTTAAAAATTAAATAAAAAAGATACCAAACGATTGAAAGCAATAACAGGGTACTATTAAATAAAATGAATTGAAAATTAAGATACAAATATAAACATCAATACGTGATTTTATATTTATGCTGGACTGCATAGAAAAGTAGTATGAAAAGCGGTATGAAAAAATTCTTCAAGTTGAGAATATAAACAAGTGAAGAAATTAATTTTTTTAATAAATAAATAAATAAAATACATTTAACCAAAAAAAAATCCAAAGTCCCTATGGTTTGTGATTTTCTTTTGTCTCTGCATCATGTCAGGTTGTTTTTTGTCTGTTCTATATATATTTTAAAAATTTCTCTCCTACCCTACCTCGCGAACGTATTGTCACAATAAATTTGCCTCGTGATTCATAACCGTTCCGAAGGCAGCTGTTGTCTTGTTTTCTTTTCTTGTTTGTATCTCTGACATACGAGTACGTTTCGCGTTGTGTTTTGACGGTGAATTGTCAATAATCCTCTTTTTGATCGTTTGTATTCAAACCCGTGTATTGAACCCTTTATAAACAAGAAAATCTGTTTTTTTGTGTGTAAATGTTCCTGTAAAAGATCCATGAAATTAAATTTCCTTCTTTCCTGAGATCGTGGCAGAAGAGGTTTTCAGCGGAGATCGGGTAAGTGAATTTTTCTTTTAAATCTCCCTTAGATACAGTTTATGCAGACTTGAACCTTAAATTGAATTATAACGTTGTATTGGTATAAGAAATTGAATATAGTTGTGCTATTTTTTAGAATTACTGTCGTAAATTTACTTTAGAATGCAGAAATGACGTTATTCTTAAAATATCATTATTCATGTAAAATATTCCCATATTTATTCAGTTGGTTTTGATATGAAAATATTACAATGATTAAAGAAAACATTCGTTTTTTACCCCTTGAGTTTTATTATAGACTACATGTTTCAGAAGTTAAACTTCCATTATTCAGGTCTGTATAATAACAGACCTGAATGATGGAAGTTTAACTTCTGAAACATGTAGTCTATAATAAAACTCAAGTGGTAAAAAAACGAAGTGTTTTCTTTAATCATTGTAACATGTCTTACCACAAAGTTAATGCCGAAACAATAAATAAAATGATAATATTACATATATAATCTATAGTTTGTAATAAATCTAGATCAATTATTTAAATCAACTAACGTAAAATATAAAATTTTATCCGTTTATTACCTACCTTTTAT
The DNA here is from genome assembly GCF_059751285.1 of Brachycentrus maculatus. Lineage (NCBI taxonomy): Eukaryota > Metazoa > Arthropoda > Insecta > Trichoptera > Brachycentridae > Brachycentrus > Brachycentrus maculatus. The sequence continues at coordinate 4,110,573 of NW_028280809.1, forward strand.
GCACCTACTATGCAACCATTATTCACCTACTTCTGATTTTAAGTTTCGTATTTTTGAAATTTTATATACTCGTACAAATTATGATGTAGGTACCCATATGCGATTTCCCTTGCTAATTCTATCAATATTTATTTAAAGAATAAATAACAGTTAAAGGAAAATTATTTAAGCAATCATAATGATTTATTTCAGATCTTCTTTTTTCATTTGTCCATTTATAAATACCTCTTTTATATTTAGTTATTTTTTATTTAGACTTTATGAACCCGGTTGTACAACTTTATTGAGTAAAAAATAAATTTCTTTTGATCAAAAATCATAGTTACATAGCTGAATAAAGAATTATTTTTCTAATTGTCAATCGAAGCACAAAAATAAAAAATAAAAAAAAATAAAAAAAATACTATTGAATTATTCTATATCCAAAAATAAAAATGAAATAAGCCACATTTACTTTGAAATTGTTAGTCTTATACCCTGTACATTCAACATATTCATGATTTCATTTCACACATTCGTTTTAAAAGTGCTTGTGTATCGTTCAGTACAAAAATATTAAATATAATTTTTTGATTCGGCATTAACTTTGTGGAATGACATGATTATTTTATTAAAATTAAACACTTGAATATACCACTTTAATGAGTTTTATTTTATTTACGACTAGTTTCTAAAACGACAGATGTTTTCATATTCTGGTACAAATTAAAATTGGTTTTAATACATACCAGAAGATGAAAACATCTGTCGTTTTCGAAACTAGTCGTTAATAAAATAAAACTCGTTAAAGTGGTATATTCAAGTGTTTAATTTTAATAAAACAAAAATATTTTGTGAAGAAAAATAACGAAGTATTTAAAACAATTAACGGAGAGTTAAAATATGGCATGTGAATATGATCCAAAACTTTGTATAATTCAAATAAAGCATTATCATTTTACCTGTTTCATTTCGTATTGAAATTGCTTTACCGGTGCACTTAAATAAAATGGAAATGCATTGGTGAAATGGGGTACTGTTAGCCTCGTTACTTCTGCTTCACGGCTTGTTGGTGCTCACGATTCAGTGCTTCTTTATACCTCCCCAATATTATTCCTACAAATAGGAATTTACATTTCCATTGTTAGGGGATACATTTTCTGCCTCATGCATATATTCATTTACATTTTAATGATTCGTGCTCTGCCCAATTATTGTATTTCATATTAAATTATTGAAAATCATATACGTGTAAAATCATTGTACGATGGCATATTATAAATGCTGAAAATGATATTGGTTTTATAACTATTAACATCAATCGTTTCCGGTGGAAATATTCTGCCTATAGGTCACCACAGCTCATTGAGGTCATCATTTTTTAGTATTTATTTTACCATGAATCTTCATTTACGAGTGATACGTGATACAATAATGATAAAAAAGCTTAATAATTAAATGACTGTCATTAAAAATTCATTAACATACCAAAGTTTAATATTAACGGTACAACGAACATTGAAGAAAAAACATGTTGGTTTTTTAATAGAAGATCGTTAATAGCAAATCATTATTTTTAAATCTAATTTTTTATATGTGTTCTTTGTGGGTGAAAAGCATGTAGTAAAAGATATACACATGTTAAACGTTTACACATATTTAACGTTTGCAAAATCGAATACATTTTTTATCCCTTTTTTTAAATATCGCTACAAAATATACCAAACGGATACTCCCATCATAAGAACTCGAACACAGTTATTGATCGCAAGTTACCAATTCTCTCCGTAAACCACATGTCAAGAAATTTAGTCATTTTAGTATTGAAGTCAAACTTTTATTCTCAAATTCCATTTCACAAGTTAAAGATAATTCGTATTAGGCTCAAAATATTCGTGTTCTATAAATTTTGACACTAAATGTATCCCTTTATTTTTCCACAGCTTTTCGTAATTTATTACGTAACTCATATAATGTACTCACACTTCTTTCAAGGGTTGCCAGTAAATTTCTTGAACCACAATTACTCTTTAATGCTACTTTTAACACCTTCTTAAAAGCAGTTTACTTTTATTCCACATTCAGTCGACTTTTCGTTCAGCGAATAATGGGTTACTGAAAAACGTTTTCTCGGAACGCTACTACGCCTGAAAACCTATAAATAAACCCTCGAAAGCCTAAAAGTTAGGTGAACTAAGAATAAACTCAATGTTTTTATCATTGGAAAAAAAATTGAAGAAAAATGTACATAAAAAAAAATAAATCGCAGACACTTTAGGAATATATTTTTACGCTATTCAATATTCATTGGATCATAGTTCCATTTTTGTACAAATGTTTTGATACAGTTTGATTGGGAAAATATGACAAATCATTCACTTTTAATAAGTGACAGTTTTTTTAGACCGAAATTGTAGCGCCATCTATTGAACTTAAAAGCAACACACGCAAAACTTAAAACTATTCATGGCGGATAGCATGCATCTTGACAGCTGCTATAACTTTTTCAATGTTATTTTTTTTTATTTTATTTTAATTACCTGATGATGGAAGGATTATTCCAAAACCAAGAGTCACGAATTAGTGTTTTTTAAAGTGGTATTACACAAAATGAACGATGAATGATAAGGAGAGTGTTACTTATAGAGATGCATGTTATCTGTTTTCATTTTTTTCATTTAACCAGACTCAATCATAGCAATGCATGGCTGGGTACAGTAAGTATAAAAAGGCGATTAACACTATTTTATCTGAAATAGCAAGTGTTTCTGCCTAGAATTTTCACTCATGAATTAAAGTAACTTTAAACATAAAGAGTAAATCCACTCACGAGTAGGCAAAGGCTATGAAACTTAAAAAGATGAAGCCTGAGTAGAGTCATGATAAGCGGTGTTGCAAAAGCCGTAGCTACATTGCAGAGTCACTTGGACGTTAGGTAATTAAAAAAAAATATCTAAAATTTAAAGTGTAATGTAATAAATTCATAAATGTAATGACATTTGAAATCCGTGATCAAATATGATAATACGAATGTGATGAAAAATTCAACATCCCCATATCACAAAGAGTAAATAGAGTACCTACCCGTATACAGTGAATCTGTCAACTGAGTTAGAAGCGAGATACGTCGCCTGGAAATGTTTGTCATTCCCGGAAATTGCACATTCAGCTCTGGATAAAGGTTCCCGGAAAGCTGGGATTTGCTCCCGTCAAATATAAGAAATCTCATCATGACATGCGAGAGGAACATATTTATTTAGCGAATATATTTTCCAGTGAAGCATCAGTTAATAAATTGTATCCTACGTGGATGTTTGAACTTTGACCACGTAAAGGTTACGTTTGGAGATGATATATCATATCGCTCACTCCTTTCAAGAAAGTCATATATCAAAAATCGTTAATTTTCAGTTGTGCATGTTTTCGGAATGCCCAGAAAATGTACTACATATATCCCAGAAAAAGAGGCATTTTTAAACTTAATATTTACCCGCTACAGGGCAGAAAGTCTTGTTTTTGCATTTTGAAGAAAAGGTATTTTTTTTTTTTTTTTAAATATACTCAATATTTTTCAAATGGAGAAAAAACCTTCAGGTTATACCTAAAAAGATCTGTTGTACAGTAAAAAGTTCAATAAGTGGCTTGGTTTAGTTTTTAGAACATTTTATTATATTTTCAAACTTTAAAAACCTTCTCCTGAAAGTTTTTTGATTTATGTCGTTCTTGAAAGGAGTGAGCGATATGTAATGTATATGTAAATTTATTCGATACAATAGAACACATTTGCAATTCAATAACTTTGACTAGCTTAAAAAGTTTATTATTTAATAATTTTACTTGTGGAATAATACGATGAATTAGTTATTAAAAAAAAAAAACTAATATTAGATGTATGGGGATGATATCATAAATTTATTCAATACTTAGGGTTGATATGGTACATATTTACCATTAATAACTTTGGCTTGCTTAAAAAATACTATTTTATAATTCGGTATTAATATTGTAGAATAATATTATGATTATAATATATAAAAAAATAAAACATTTGTACAAGACTAATGGTATATAGCTAACTGTATTTATTTTCTTGCCAAGCAAAAGAGTCTTAAATGGCCCTCCTGAACATTTTACGTTTTATTGGTTGGTTATGTATAGTTTTTCCACATTATTTAAATTAATCTGCATTTAATTTAAAAAATCAAATATCGTTTATATAAAATCTAATATCTATCTAAGATTTATCTTTAATATAAAATGTGTTCAGTAAGATATTTGGTTCAATTCTCATCAATATACTGCTTGGTCATAGATTTACATCTAGCTTCAAAGGTGAATCCCAAAGTTCACCCTGAAACCGCACCTCAGCGGAGAAATACTAAAGTTTATTTATCGTTAGCGAAAGGTCGGAAGTTGACAGGTGTTATCTGAACCAGAGCACGTCAATTAAAATCCTTTCTTAATTAACACGGGGTGGGAAATCCTGTATAATATCATCACCCTTTTATATTGCGAACATCATGTGGCCGAAGAAACCCTCCGTGGGGTAAAATCTGTTCACAGGCAATTTTCAGAATAGCTAATAATAGACTTAATTTACTAAGTACACCCGTATGAACACGGGGTTTATTCGGAAATTTTCCAAGGTAAATATTTTGTGCAATTTTCAGAAATGAATTGAATAATAAATCAACCAGCAAATCTTTCGTACTCTATTGGTTTTTCAATACTAAGGACATGAAAAGTAAATTGGTATTTTCTACGCTTATGCGATTAGTATTATCATAAAAAAAATCATTAAAAAAATATATTTTAAGAAATTTACCTCCCTCCGTAGTGTAATTAATGGTCAGCACGCTTAGCTACCGTACTGGAGGTCCCGGGTTCGATTCCCAGAGGAGGGGGGGGGGGTCAAAAATATATATGTGATTTTTCACACTAATATTCATTCAATACTACCACGGACTTGTACCTGAAGCGGAGAGCTGATCACCTTTCCTTCATGTGTTAATGATCAAGATAACATTGCGTTTATATAATGCAGTGCCCTTTACACCATCAGGTACGCATGAGAGTTCGAAGTTTTGAAGAAAGAAATATATTTCCAATTACAATATAAAGGTTGAATTTTGTTGTTGTAATTTTCGATAAAAGTTCGTCAAGCATTTAACTAATTCGATTTCGAATTCTATTGATTGTTTGTTTTAAATACTGTTTTTTTCTTCTTATATTTTTCTTCTTGGTATTTGTCTTATGGCCTGTTTTTCAGAGGGATTAGCCTCCTGCGATGTCAATTGCCAGTTGTTAATCCGTCTCTTTGGTGGTCTACCCGGGAGTATATGTATATATATATATATATATATATATATATATATATATATATATATATATATGTTTATATATCTATATATGTATATATATATATATATATATATATATATATATATATATATATATATATATATATATATATATATATGTATATATATATATATATATATATATATATATATATATATATATATATATATATATATATATATATATATATATATATATATATATATATATATATATGTGAGACATTTGATGAGATGTCAAAAATAATATAAAAATAACTCCTATAATTGGAGATAATCCAGATTTGAGAAGTGTTTGGACACACTCAAAATGTTGTGAATAAAATATTCGTAACTTTTATTTTAAGTACGTTTTATTAGTTACAAAATATTATGACTCTGAAAATAAATGAACACAGTTTAACTTATGCCAGTCATTTCATTTAATTCCTTATGAAATAAAAAATATTACCGGCTCTACATATTTTTTTTATTACTTACACATCCCGTTCTGCGTTAATAAATTATGAGTTCCTGGCACAAAATGTTTAGTGCTATAATTTTCACAAAAAACATGCTTTATTTTATAATTATTATTTGTAGGCTTCATGTAGATGGTTCAATGGTCAAATAGTGCAAGTCCACAATTTTTTTATATTTGAAAATGATGTTTATCGTTTGAAAATGATCACAATAGATTTTAAGAAGTAGTGGTATATACCAAATAAAACTTCCATTAAAAATGAATAGATATTACCAAAAAGTGAATGTCGAATATATTTTTCTTCTTTTAACCCTTACCCGCACCCAATGGTGCATAGGGTACTGCATCGCATTGACGCAGTGTTATCTTGGTCGTTGACACATTAAGAAAAGGTGATCAGCCCTCCGCTTCAGGTACCAGTCTAGGGGAATACTAAATAAGTATTTGAGTGAAAAAATCACCTTTATTTATTTAACCCCCCCTTCTGAGAATCGAACCTGTGACCTCCAGCACGGTAGCCGAGCGTGCTGACCATTACACTATGGAGTCGAATCAATTATAAAAAATAACCTTTCGGCTGCCAAAATGACGTTTTTTTAAATGGTAATAAGTACTTTTACGTTTTTTCTTTAACTTTTTTTACGTTTTTTTAAACTTTTTTTAAGTTTTACTTTTTTCTATGGATTAACCTCTGAACCCTTTATATATTTCGCAGGAGCAAAATAAATGTTAGCGCAGGAAAGTTATAAATAATGCGACAGAACCCATTATATTAACGACCACGGTCCGTACAACAAACTTTTTAAACTTTTGTTATTACGTGTGATGTTATCTTTATGAAGCTACGTTGTATATTGTTAGGGCAAAACCTTCGTGAACCTTCATTCTGTAATGTCGCTTTATCACAATGAAGATGTCGTTAACAAAGATGTGTGGAATTGTGGTTTCTCCCTTTGTGCTTCGCCGAAGTTGATTAAATTTGTTATAACATTTGTATGACAGTGGTTATACACAAAATATTACTTTTGTTCAAATGAAAATGCAAGTAATAAATTTACATAACTAAATAATAATATTTGAATAAAAAAATTCGGGGGATGCTCATACTTGCAAAAATATGGGGGAGTAGAAAAAATATATTAGTGAAAAGAATGATAAAATTTGCAACATTTTGAGTGTGTCCAAATAATTGTTTGGACCCACTCAAAATGCTGTAAATAAAATTATCTGGTCAAATTATAAGCTAAAATAATAAAAATGAAAATGTTATTTTCTGGTGTTTCTTATGTGTGTGATTATAATCAGGGATTCGGACCTCACACACTAATAAAAGAGTTTCTGCCCAATAAAAAGCTTCTTTTCATCTCACCAATAGATGTCTCTTGTGAAGTTCTAGCGATTCAAAAACAATGTTTCAAAATTGGTTCATATTTATAGAACTTCCAAGAATTTGAATAGCGTGGTTGTCAATAATGGGTAGAATTGGTGAATGTTACACATGTGTAAAGTGATCACTTAAACCAGCCTTTGATGGTCGTCAGCCCCGTAAATGCCCAGACTTCCATATTTTTCTTTATCTTTGATGAAATGTCTAAAAATAATATGAAGAATGATAACATTTTGTGCGTCCAAATACATGTTAAAAATTCTAGACTATCTTCACTTACGAGTAATTTTTACATTTTGAGATCTCAACACAGATGAGCAGAATATGGAAGTCTGGGTATTTACAGGGCCTACGACTTGGTTGTCAATCATGGGTAGAATGGTGAATGTTACACATGTGTAAAGTGATCACTTAACCAACCTGATTAGACAGATCATAAGCTGTGTAAATAACCAGACTTCCATTTTATCTTCACCCCTGTTGATATGTCAAATGTGTTTGATTAAGATGTCAAATTAAAAAGTGTTTCATAATAAATTATGTAATTTTTTGTTTATTCATAATGTGAATAATTTAATATCTTTATAAAATTAATTAACTTTGTTTTCACCACTTTTTTTATTAATACAATTCAACCTACCGGTTTCAAGAAAACATTGTCATCATCAGGGTTTATTTTAAATCAAAAACATTCGAATCCGTGATAGTTCATAAGGAACTGTCACGAGAGGTAGTATCATACATGATAAAAATAGTGAAGAACATTGGTAACATAAACCAAAGTAGGACACAAAATGCCGAACCGTCTTCTAGTGGAACGGAAGGTCTGCTGATGACAGTCAACAGTCCGCCTTCTCCTGAGGAGTTTTACGTGGTTTCCTCCCAGCAATGAGCAAATGCAGAGAAGTTCCTATTTGACCCACACTAGATGATCCCTCCTGTTCCCAACACAGATTCAAACAAAAACATTTTTAATTAGCTAGAAGAAACAAAAATCCACTAAATGATCCATAAACCTTGTACATAATAAGCAAGGTAAATAATAAATGCAATTCCCATCTAAAAAAAAAAAAAAAAATCAAAAACATTAAAAGCATTAAAATACTCTCACCAAAAACTTCCACAAACTCCATAAATATTCAAAATGTTATTTCTATTATTCATTGTATAGCAAAACTCATTCATTTCTTGAATAATTTAAGTTTTTTTTAATCCTTGTTCACGAATATGGGTTTAGTTCTCCTTAGGAGTTATTTATATAAATTTGTATTGATATCTCAACAAAGATGAAGAAGACATAATTCATAAGACGATATTCATAAAGGTCTCTGCTTATAAACGAAACATACTTAATTCAATCATAGGTACCAAAAATGTACCGTGTGCAAGATGTTTTCAATTGAAGCATAAATATAAATTCTGAAATTTGGGTAGGGCTGTTAAACATGGGTAGAATAAAAAACAATAAAAAATACAGTTAAAAGTGTATAAAATAATCCCATAAACCAGACTATGTATAGGTCGTATGACCTCTTAATGTCCAGACTTATTTTTTTATGTATGTTGAAATATCAGTAAAAAATCTGTTTTTTTCGTTTATACTTTACACGCACTATCTGCCCTCTAAATTCATTGGGTCGTATAAAATTCAAAGTTATATCAGTATCACCACTCTTTTTTGGTTGGTTGTAAAATATTCCTTAATTTACATATTTATTAAGTTTTTTTTCTATTCTACCACACATTTTATTCACTTTATTTTATACATTTTATTTTGAAGTGGTGAAACAGGTTTTTTTTTATTTTGTACACAACAAAATTTAATATCTTGATATATTATATAAATAAAAAAAAAGATAATCTTTGATGAAAATAATCTATCTAATTAGATAAGAGTAACATAATTTTTAATTAATGTAAATTACACATCTCTTTTAATGCTTCTTGGACATACTTTTTTGCTTTTTCTGTAATATTTTGTAGGATTAATTTTAGGTCTACTAATAACTATAATAGGTCTACTAAAACTTTTAAGTCTACTAAAAAATACATACTTTTATTTATTGTTATTTTATTTATTTTTTGTTATTTTTTTATCATTTCGTGAAAAATTGTGATCTACAACATTTTATGTGTGTCCAAATACTTGTTCACAGATCTGGATTATCTCCGCTTAGGTATTTATTAAAAACATATTTAACACCTCAACATAGATGAAGAATAAGAGTATGGAAGTCAGCATTTATAGGGCTTATGAGCGACATAGACTTGGTTGAGTGATCACTTTATACACGTATAACATTCACCAATTCTACCCATGATTGACAACCACACTACTCTTTTTTTTTATTCTAGATATATATTATTTAGTATGTCGTTTTTAATGCCAAAATTACTGTAAATTGTAATTCACTCTTGATGTGATTTCTTACGGAAACTACGCTTTAAAAAATGCCCAATAAATAAATAGTAGTATAAATATTGCTTCTCGTATATTCTGTTAATGTTAATGTCCGCCTCCGTAGTGTAATGGTCAGCACGCTCGGCTACCGTTCTAGAGGTCCCGGGTTCGAAAAAGAGGGGGGTCAAATAAATAAAAGTGATGTTTTTACTGTAATATTTATTCAATATTACCCTGGACTGGTACCTGAAGCGGAGGGCTGACCACCTTTCCTTCATGTGCAAACGATCGAAATAATACTGCGTTTATATAAAGCAGTGCCCTATGCACCATTGGTGTGCGGATAAAGTTTTTTTTTTAAACTATGTATTATGTTAAAGAAGGTTAATAAATAAATATTGAACGTACCTACAGTATGGTACGTAAGTATAATACTCTTACCCTTGAATTATGTCCTGGTAAAGTGTTTGTTTTATCCCGCCTTGTGTTATCCTTTGACGGCAATAAACCAATCTCGTGAGCCAATTAATTAATCCTCCTCTTCAGGTAGCGGTTGACGTAACGTGGGGGATTGGTTATCCCGTTTACCGTAGCTCTAGCCTTTAAATATATGTACGTATGTAACATAAACATATAATTACTGCAAAGGACGCCGTGTTACAAACCACATACAGACCCATCAGCAAAAGGGGATTGCTTAGATTCTAAAATTTTGATAAAGAGATGTGATGACAAAATGTACCACTACACGTTTTAGCTTATGTTTTTTAATTTTCTTCTTCATTAATGTTCAATTCTCAGATTTTGAACATCGCATTTTAAAGTAGGTTGTTCATATTATTTAGTTTTTGAGTCTAGACTTTTAACATTTCATTATTTGAGTTGAAAAGGTTTTGAGTTTTTTTATTGAGTGTTTATTTTCATATTATTTTTTGACATCTCATCAAATATGAAGAAGAATATGGAAGTCTGGGCATTTACGGGGCTGACGACCGTCATGGGCTGGTTTAAGTGATCACTTTACACACGTGTACCATTTACCAATTCTACCCATTATTGACAACCACGCTATTCAAATTCTTGGAAGTTCTATATATATGAACCTTTTTTTGAAACATTGTTCTTGAATCACTAGAACTTCACTAGAGACATCTATTGGTGAGATGAAAAGAAGCTTTTTATTGAGCGGAAACTCTTTTATTAGTATGCAAGGTCCAAATCTATTTAAAATATCATTTTCATTTATATTATTTAAGCTTATTTAATTTGACCAGATAATTTATTTACAACATTTTGAGTGTGTGAGATATCTGGATTGTCTCCAATTACAGGAATTATTTTCATATTGTTGACATCTCATCAAAGATGAAGAAGAATATGGAAGTCTGGGCATGGGAGTATTTATTTCCTTATATCGCCATTCGAACATCTATCACACATGTTTGCGACATATCTGTCTAAGAGATCACATTTCGACTGTTCGAAGTCTACTTTCATCCTTCGTTTCCCAACTTCATGCTTAGCTTCCATACAATAGCTTTGGAACCCAGGACTCCGTTGCGTACTGCCAGCTTAGCTTTAAACATGTCCCGAGTATATAATAAAGTAACCCTTCAGCCGATAAAATCGGTAAAACGTAGCGCGCATATTTTAACCAGAAGCCCGATGAAAGGTAGATAAAGCTCGCACGGCCTGAACACACATACGCGTGTCTTGTATACGAGTGCGTGTGTGTGTGGGCTTGTATCAGGAAACCCATACTACGTGACGTGAGGCCCCAACTACCGTAACGTAACACCTTTACGTGGGTTATATAAATGGAAGTTTCCTGAACATATTTGCTGCAAATGAAATGTTTGCGGTTAAACGCTCTATACGGTGTGTTTCAGACAAGTATTTATTAATTCAGCCGGAATAATTTGTAAAGCGCTCCGTGCGAATCTAATTACTCGCTTCGACGGGGTAATTCTTTAAGGGACGTTTTTTAAAAGCTCTGATCTTAAATAAATAATACAAAATGAATAAGAAATTCTCGTTTTAATTTTTTGTACTTTACTAAACAAACGAATGAAGATTATTTATACTTTTTGATGAGGTTATATTGTTCATGTAATCTATACTTATTTAGAATGGTGCCTTGAGATGGGCGTGTGAAAATATATATCATTAATCAAATGAATATAGATAATTGATATTTTTTGATAAGGTTAGATTATTGATATAATTTATACTTGTTGAAACTTCAGCATAATATGTGATCACTGAAGGCATTATCCTTCAACGTAAAAATATGGACAGCATTTTTAGTGTGTCCAAATACTTGTTCACAGATCTGGATTATCTCCAATGAAAGGAGTTATATTTAATATTATTTTTTGACATCTCATCAAAAATTGGAAATCTGGGCATTAACGGGGCTGACGACTGTCATAGGCTTAAGTGATCATCTCACCAATAGATGTCTCTAGTGAAGTTCTAGTGATTCAAAATCGATGTTTCAAATTTGGTTCATATATAATATAGTCTTCCAAGAATTTGAGTAGTGTAGTTGTCAAAAATGGGTAGAAGTGTGTGTAAGTGATCACTCAAACCAGCTTCTGACGGTCGCCAGCCCCGTAAATGCCCAGATTTCCATATTCTGCTTCATCTTTGATGAGATGTTAAAAAATAATATAAAAATATTGTATATATATATATATATATATATATATATATATATATATATATATATATATATATATATATATATATATATATATATATATATATATATATATATATATATATATATATATATATATATATATATATATATATATATATATATATATATATATATATATATATATATATATATATATATATATATATATATTTATATAAATATATAAATGTATATTTATAATAACACATAATTTTTACCTTGGTCGTTTGAGTGTCATAATAATACTTTAAAACCGACAATGCCTCTCACGGCACCCTGTATTGTACTAGTAATAAAATGTAATTATTCATTAATTTTTTTTCTGCCTACATTTGATAAAAATTCACGATTTTTTGCCGCACAAAAAAAAGGTTTTATGAAATGTGACCTTATGATATGGCTCATAATATGTTTGTCAATGTCACGCTGTCACACGCTTGAATTGTAACATTTTCCGAAATCACAATGACTCGAACATTTTGTCAAAACACTACCCACGATTTAATTAAATGTTACATTAAAATCCAGTCTTTTGTTAAGTCCGCCTTCCAATTCGTTAGGCAAATATTATTTTCAGCCAACCACAATTCTTTGGAGACGATAAAAACAAATAGCGGGAAGGTTTTATGTGTTTCATTTCATTTGTTTTTCTTTGTTACTTGAGATAATATAGTTATTTATCTTAAACAAGGTTTAAAAATGTTATCATGACAATTAAAACAAAAAAATTGGTAACTAAAAAAAAATACATATTCAACGATTTGTTTGAATAAGGAAAAGTTAAATACTTATTTAAAAAAAGTGTAATATGATAAAAACAATAAATAGTGAACGTTGTACAAGTATAAAAAGGTATCACCTAAGTCAGCGAAATGTCAGGCCATAAACAGTATTTCATATTATTTCGTATAATGAACGATATATGATTTGTATGAAGTTGAGACACCAATAACATTTATTGATATATCATATCGCTCACTCCTTTCAAGAACGTCATAAATCAAAAAACTTGATTTTTCAGGAGAACATTTTTAAAGTTCAAACATAAAATACAATGTATTAAATATAAATATCAAGCCACTTATTTAACTTTTTTCTATGCAACAGATCTTTTTAGGTAAAATCTGAATATTTTTTCTAAATTTGAAAAATATTTAGTATATTTAAAAATAAATATGACAGTGAAAAAAATTTTTTTTCTTCATATTTATTCAATATTACCCTGGACTGGTACCTGAAGCGGAGGGCTGATCACCTTTCCTTCATGTGTAAACGATCAAGATAACACTGCGTTTATATGACGCAGTGCCCTATGCACCATTGGGGTGCGGATAAGGGTTTTTATTATTATTTATTATTATTATATTTAAAAAAATAATTTAACAATACCTTTTCTTCAAAATTAAAAAAAAACACACTCTGCCCTGTAGCGAGTAAATATTAAGTTAAAAATATGCGGGTAAATATTAAGTTAAAAATATGCCACTTTTGCTGGGATATAGTACATTTTCTGGGCATTACAAAAAACATGCACAACTTAAAATTGACAATTTTTGATTTATGACGTTCTCGTTGAAAGGAGTGAGCGATATGTACGCAGTGTCTTATAAAATACATAAATGACAACAACTGCCTTAAGATAGTTTAGTTTTGGAGTATGGATCTGTAAATCGAGTCTAAATATGATAATGGTTTCGGAAAACTTTTCTTTGTTGAATTAATCATAAATTTTACATGCTTACAAATATTTGCTTCAAATTGTAGTAGCATAAATTGTTAGAGCCCAATTCTTATATACACAGAAACATTAATCCGCAAGCCTTGTCAACGTTTTCATAATTTCATTGACAAGAAGTCGATGAAAAACCAATACATAATATTCTGCAGTTGAATATTTATTATATTGGTAATGGTCATATTATATGAGCCTCATATTGTTATATATCAGGGGTGGCCAAACCATGGTCCATACGCAAAACGTGGGGCGAAAGATAATTACAAGTGGCGTATTGCATCCTTGCGCCCGCATATTTTCAAAAAAGGGTTCATAGCTGAACCCATATTTTTCAATACCAATGTGATCTTGGTTCTTTATTATTTTAAATAACATGTAAACGTTTAACTCTGATGGTGACAAAGTCCTTGTCGAAACCGGTTGGAGAAAAATACCAATAAAAAGTGGTTAAAAGCAATGTTGTTTTACTTTAAAAGTTTATAAATTATGCTACAAAATATCTGCCAAAAATGTTCAAGAGAAAAATATTTTAGCCTTCGAAATTTTCAGCTTATATGTGTATGATGAAGCAATCGTACAAATATTTTTTAGTTGCTAACAGATCCTACTCTTATCCCTATTTTCAACTATAAAGGGGAAAATAACCCCTTATCCTTATCCGCACCTAATGGTGCATAGGGCACTGCATCAAATTAACGCATTATACTACAATAAAATTAACTTTTTTAAATATTACAGTGTTAAATCACTAATATTTATTTTCACCCCCCTGGGAATCGAACCCGGGACCTCCAGCACGGTAGCTAAACACGCTGACCATTACACCACGAAGCCGGACAGGGGAAAATAATGAGGGAAAAATCGTATTTGAGAGGTATATCACATTTGAACTCGTCTGTGAAAAAAATGGTGGATGGAATGCTTATGGTTGGCCTCCAGTGTTATGAATTAATAAATATGAGTAGTTTATGAGTAGCATTCAATATTTTTTCGACGTATTTGACAAGCTCGTTTTTTACAGTCTTTTTACACTTCTTTCCAGTCATTAGCTCACAAGTTACGTTACGGTGGCTTCACATTATTTTGTGTAGAGAATAAACTGTCCTCAATTTCCAATAAAAGTCACTGTTTGTATTGCGGTGAGGGTATACCAGTGAAAATACTAACATTGACTCTTAAAATTCTGAAATACATGCAATTAAAAAAAAAACTTCAATATTTTACATGAAGTTATGTTTTTTATTATTATAAATAAATTATAAACACTTATCGTCAAAGAACTATTAGCTAATTAATACCTTACCTATGCAATTAAGAATTACTCACACACACATCACAAGAAAGCAACTTCTAGCAAAACAACATACAAACCACCAGTTACAAACTACATGAAAACGGACAGTATATATCACGTTAAAAAATATATATCACGTTTTTTTAAGAGATTCATTCAAAAGTTACATGATGCTGGGAATTATTGACTATTATTTTCCCTATCCTATTTGATGGCTGTCAATTTTTGACGCACTGAGAATGAATTTTTTTCATCGGATATTGGCCTGGAATCGAAAAAATGCAAAGAAATGATAATATTCATTGTTCTTTATAACCTTACCTTATTTGACACGTTTTATTAAATTAATTGTACGTAAACAACATCTATTATGAGTTAAGTTACATTATAAGTTAAGTACGATTTTCATTCCAAATATAAATCTTTAGCGCGATTCAATATGTCAATCACATTTAATGAGATTTTCTCTTTTAAAAATACTCAAAAGCCTGAATTGAAATATATGTGTATATTATAAAGGTATACATATGTATTTCTATAAATGTCAAAAAAATCTTTTTTAAATATATTTTTTTAAATTTAAGGATAAGAGAGAAAAAAGGAATTTGTTGAAATTTTTTGTGCCCAAAAAATATAAAGCCTATACGTTCAATTGGGAAATCCACCAGAATAAGCATTCGTTTTAAGTTATGAGAACATTTCAGAAAATAATCCACCACATTCAAACATTTTAAATCTCAGTAAAACTCGATGTTTTACGAAAAAACCACAATAATTTTCATACATAAAATAAAATGTTGCTCTACTGGAAAGAATCTTTTTGATCGAAATCTTTAGCGCTGTATGTGTATTACATTCCTAAAATTCACATTTCACCGAAATCTTTTATGAATCCTGGATAAAACGTGATTTAGTAACTCCTTTTCAATTTATTTCAATGAAACTTTCCCAAAAGATATACGTGATTTTTATGTTATTGTTTGAAAAATACATTTGAATCTTGGGGTTTGGCATTGGAAGGAGTTATTCTCGATACAAACAAGAATGATTTGAAATAAAGTTATCTAACTAACCAACCTACTAACCATCGCTCCGCTTCGCCGCAGGGGTAGGCAGAGAGAATAGAACGCCACACCACTCTGTCTTTGCAAACATTCTACGCCTCTTCCACGTTCATGCATCTCCTCATACATACCCGCCGATTGTTACGACTCCTAACCTGACCACTTTCAAGTACTTGGCATACCTGATCGTGCCATGTTTTTCTCGGTCTTCCTCTGCTCCTTTTTCCAACCACATTCGCCTCATAAATCTGCTTTACCGTTCTTTCCTCACTCATTCGTTCTACATGTCCAAACCATCTCAACGCACCTTTCTTAATTTTATCGATAACGCTTATCTCAGCTTTACATTCCTTCCTTATTTCACTATTCGAACATCTATCATACATCGTTTTGTCGCACATTCTTCTGAGAGATCGCATTTCGACTGCATTCAGTCTACTTTCATCACGTTCTAATAAAGTTATCACGTTCTTTTATAACAACAGGGGCCGACAAGTTCGATTTAAAACACGTTGAGGGTGTAAAATAGAAGCAAACTTCAAAACGATGCGGGCTAATATAAGTTAGAACAAGAAAAAGAAAACTTTTTTCATAAAAAAAACGAGTCTGATGATAGCAATAAACAAAAATTAAATTATTGATAAAAATATAAAAAAAAGATGTTTGTAAAACGACGTTTTATATTCAAAATATTAAATAACCGTCCGTAGATAATATTTCATCTACCTCGTAGTGTAGTGATAAGTGCGTTTGGCTACCGTGCTGGATGTTCTCAGGTAGGTTAGAATAATTATAAGTGATTTTAACTTAAATTGATTTGAAATGATCTCAACTGGTACTAGAAGCGCAGGACTGCTTGAAAAAAATATATTATTACATATTGTTAAATAAAGTACAGTGTAAAACATAGTTCACAAAACTGGGATTATCTCCAGTTGTAGAAAAATTAATTAATAAAAGAATTTCTGCTAATTAAAAAGCTTCTTTTCATCTCACCAATAGATGTCTCTAGTAAAGTTCTAGTGATTCAAGAACAATGTTTTAAATTTGGTTAATATATATAGAACTTCCAAGAATTTGAGTAGTGTAGTTGTCAATAATGGGTAGAATTGGTGAATGTTACACATGTAAACCAGCCTATGACGGTCGTCAGCCCCGTAAATGCCCAGACTTCCATATTCTTCTTCATCTTTGATGAGATGTCAAAAAATAATAATTTCTTATTCATTAAGTTTTAAATGATTGACAATTTAACAAAAAGTCTTTATAAAAAGATAAAAAGGATTCTTATCCCTCATATTATTGATTAAAAATGTCAAGTATACTAAAAAAATTGAACACACGTATCCTGATTTGTTTGACTTGATAAGAACTTATCCAATAATTTTTGTTTTAAACATGACAGTTTTGCAAAAACCGAAACCGATTAATTTTTATGTTACTTTTGAGTTATAATTATATGTATTTAATTATAATGCTTTCGTGAAAAAAAACACACGTCTGAGTATAAATTAAATTAATATTTGATTGGTTTTGTTCAATGGTTTAATAGATATTCAACATGATATTTGATATCGTACGAAAATCGAAGATATTAAAAACACGAATATCCATTTCACATTATTCACGTCAACGCCAGACATGCGACCGTTTGCCCACACCCTTGACATTTGACACGTAACATTTGCACTTTGCAGTGACATTAAATAAGAAACGCCCCATTACTTTCCCGACGAGAATTTATTTAATATTTTCAGGTTTTTGCTCCAGTTTTTCAGGATTTCGCGTTACACGCATTAACCCGATGATTGATGACCAAACTCCCACACTTTTTTTGCTCAGAAACCTGTGGCATGTGTAACACGTAACCATTACTCTTTGTCAACTTATTTTTTGCGTATTTTTCAGCTTTTTTTCTGAAAAAGCATGTGTTGATTAAATTGTAAACTGGAGGAAAAACCTTAAATCAAATTTTTACATTTGAAATAATAGTTGAAAATATTTTTTTTAAACAATTTAACACATTCCTTTGTTTTATCAAACGCTTTTATTTATAATACTGGTGAAAGCAATAATTTATTATTGATTTTCAATAAATCTGAGTCAAGTATCCACTTATTGTTATTTAACATTTTTGAAATCTTTATATAAGATTTAGAAGATTAGATAAGATAATCAAATAAAAAGGTATCTGCAAAAAGAAGCTTTCTATATCCAATCATAGATGGCTTTTGTGAACTTAATCATGGAATTTCATAATATTGATGATAATATATGTATGAATTCTGAAAATTAAGTAGTGTAGCGGTCAATCATGGGTAGAAATGTACGTATTACAAGTGTGTTAAGTGATTATTTAACTAACTTATAACAGGCCATAAGCCCTGTAAATACCCAGAATTCTGTATTCTCTTTCACCTGTGTAGAAATGTCAAAAACAAACAGGTATGTTACTATTCATCAATGTTTATATTCCCTTCATTTTAAATTTTTATATTTACATAATAATTTTCAAAATAATTAAGTATTATTTGAAAAAAATACTAAATTATTTTGAATTTTTATGTTTAATATTCTATGTTTTTATCTTGAGTACTATAGTCAAGTTGTGGTGCCGTGGTTAGTGTCGCGGACTCTTAAGTCAGAGTTTCTCGGTTCGAATCCACTTACCACAATTTGAGCCGCTTAGGCTCACAGAAATAGTATAAAATTGAAATGTTTCTGTAAATAATAAAAACACAAATATATCTCTTTAAAAAAAATTATAATAGTTGCAAACTACATTTAACCTTATATTTTCTCCAGTTCGAAAATATTAAACGAGTAAATTCTCCTCTAATCGCTAATTAAAAAATTACCAACTGGTAATTTATTACACACATTTCTTTTTTTTGTATTTCTTAACAATATTTCACAAAAAAATGTTTCTCCAATTCAAAGGAAATAATATTCATTTTTAGGGATAAATTAATCTTCAAATGGATTTTTTGTTTGTTTTCAAAGCATGTTTTTTCATTAAGGTCTATTAACGACGTTCTTTTTTATACTTTACGAATGGTAATTAATTTGTTAATCGAGCTTTGAAAAAACAAGGTTCTGTTGATTTAATTGTGAACATAAGGTCTGCGATGAAGAATTTTATCCAAAAAGTGATTTACATTCACCTTCAATTTTAATATTTTTCTTCTATTTTTTTTAATAATTGTATGTCTTTCAGCTAACGTCGAAATAATTTAACGTTGAAATAAATTCTCCTGAGATTATAAAAATAAGGTAGCTGGGAAATAGGTACAGAAATAAATCACAGGTTTGGATGGATTTTTTTATATATATTTTTAGGGTAAACTGGGAAAATATGCCAGACTGGGGAATACGCGACACTCTGTGTCATACCTGATTCGTTTTATTATCATTATCATGAGGTCACAACGTATACTATTTCAGTTACATCTTGTGAATATAGCGCATTATTGTTGAGCTGAAGAAAATAATTGTTATTTGGGATTTATGCAAACTTCAAGTTCTTATTGACGATTAACTTTCCACTCAGTTTTAAGTTTTTACAACGTGCCTTTATTGATTTTTTAACAATTGTAAAATTACTTTATTATATTGATGTCTTATCAAATATTCATTTTTAGTCATTTCCAGAAGTCGTTCATTCTATAAAATAAATGGAAATAGATAGAAATAAATGGAAACAAAAAGTGCTCTCCGACATTCCTCAGTAATTGAAATGATTATATTATATATTTGAATGAATGAATGAAGTATATTATATATTTGAATCAATGCTTCCGCTTTTGTTTTTCACAGGAATTTCTAAAGATTGTGCTTTAAACTCGCATGATTTTCCTGCATCTATATGATCTTGAATCAATGGTAGATATTTTACATGGATATATAAAAGGATTACTTGATACAGCCATTGTGAACAAGTCGTAAAATTAGTAAATGTATAGACTTCCTAATTAACCCTTTCAACCATATTTTATGTCTATTCAGATGTTCAAAATGTTAAATACACACACATATCTGAAAACATTATGATTAGTCTTAGTTTTTTTCCCCATTTTCATACATTTGAAAAAAAAATTGTGCCGCCTCTAATGATATTCAATTAAATATTTTATTCACTATCGTACAAACTATCTTTGGTCGAAAAAATAACAAAAGACTTTATATTGTATATCGTAAATAACACGCTAGCACCACCACACTTCGAAGGGTTGCCTATTTTTTGATATTCGTGTTCATTCTTTATCTCCCTAGTTTGGAGTAATAGAAAACTTTTTTCTGTTGGGTGTAATAAACATCACTAGAAGTAGCATCCTTTTCATGTATTTTATTATAAAATATGTATACGATAAGCCCTCGTCCCAAAAATAGAGGTTCCCTAGGGATATTATACATGCGAAGGTAGCGTTGTCCTCCTGAATATATAGTTTTTTGTAGAAAAATATAAGGACAAGTTGCATTAACTGGAGACTCAAATGATATATTCGATTGGTTTTATTTTCGTTTATTTTTTAAGGCAAACTTATTTTATTTTTTTATGATGGAAATGGTAGGTTTATCTATTGTGATATTGAATATATCTCCTTTCTCACCATTTGTCTTTAAAAATAATATACTTGCGTTCATAGGAAGGACTGTAAAATAAATTGGGAAAGTTATACTCGTACATAAAATACTCTAAAAATTATCATGTTGTACATACAAGGGGTGATATTACATGAAATAAATCTTTTGTTTTTATTTCTATAGAAGTTGGAATTATTATTTGCCTTGATTGTGATAAAACAGACGTTTATTCAGGATTATAAAAGGATATTTAATTTAATTTACCATAGGTAATTTTCGGTGAGAATTCAGAAGGAGGTCAGCTATGGCATGTTCTTGGGAATTATTCTTCTCTTCGTGGGTCACAATCTGTGTTCATTTGCTTCTTTCTTGGTCAGTCTCCACCCATCTCCATCTTCCGCTCATCTCTTCAACTAAGCGTAACCGCTACAGAGCATGTCTGGGATGATTTGGTCCATGTAGTTTAAACGGGATCGTCTTCTGTAGTCTGTTCCTTTGCACATACCCTCCGCAAATGTAAGGAGGCCTGAGTGTCTTATATTTTGGTCCACCTTTTTTGCTCGCTGTTACGCTATTTTATTATATCATCTAGACTCTCCTGTACTGCTTAAAACTTCGTTGTCTCCTACATGTTCCGACCAATGAATCCCTAATATGCTGATGAGAAAACCACAAAAATCTCAAAAGAAGAAGACGAACTTTCATTTGATTCGTAACGCAATGTTAGAAATCTCTTGAAACTGAAAACTTTTCATCGTGAAAGAATTCGCAAGTCCATACATTTAGAACGATGGTTGAGCCAATGGGCTTAAATAATAACTATAACATATATCTGTGGTGAAAGTTCTGTATTATTGTATGAATATTATTAATCGCCTGGGAAATTAAGGTGAAATGTTTCCAGAACCGCGCAATGATAATTATTTAAAGTATAACACAATTATATTATGGGAAATAGCCATATATGAGTCTAAAATGGTCATATTCAATACCAAGTTTAACTTTCAATATATTTTCATTCATTTTATTGTACAGCCGGTGAAAAGGTATTCATTATACTAACTCAACACAAATCTCCCTTGGGATTGAAATCCAAAGTAGAATACTAGCGTACCTGCGTACATTATAAATACGGATTGTAAGATAACATCTTGAATGATATAACTGAAGGAGAAAATGAAAGCGAAATACAAAAATATACTCCTCCTTTGCTGGTCATTCTAATTTTATTTATGAGGATATTTACGAATGTAGGAAGATATTTTTGTAAAGATACATTTATAAACATAGATTTTTTCTGTAATTTTTATAAAATTAACTCCATGAATATTTTTTCAAAAAACATATGTTTCGTGAAAACAGCATTGAATAAATAAAATACAGTAAGAGATAAGGAAGCTCATCCGCACTTCAAATTGCATAATTGATTGTCTTGAAGATTTGACAAGCATGTCTCTGCAGACAAAAATCTCAGTGAAAGGTTTAAAAAAAATAAAAAATAAAACGACTTACCAGAAAGTAAGTCCTGTGATTATATATTTTTTGAATGACGATTGTAAGGAATTTTAATGACACAGTGAATCTTTCACTACCTTACCAAACAAAAATGATAATCATAAAATGTAAAAGAAAAACAATTGTTTTTTACCACTTAAGTTACATTTATTTTATTTTAAAGACTAGTTTCGGAAGCTATGCATCCATCTTCGGGTCTTAATTTAAGCATATCCAAAGATGGAAGCTTCCGAAACTAGTCATTAAAGTAAATTAAAAATAAAAACACATATGTAACTCAAGTGGTAAAAAAGAAGTGTTTTTTTTTTACAATTTCATTGTCTTTCCACAAAGTAAATGCCGAAACTACAAATAAAATGATCATCACCGTAACATTTACGTTTCTTTAAGAATTCCATTAATATTTGCTTAACGGTTAGAGCATTATTTAACTTTGAGTTACAAGATGTACATAAAACAAAGTTCAGATTGACTTTCAACCCTCAGTGAATACAACATAGTTAAGACATTCCAACTTAAAGTTCTCTGCATATTAAGAGAGGAGAATATGCAACTTGGGAAGCTGCAACCAGCGAGAGAGGTAATTTTAATCTCCCAGGAGAGATGTATTTCTTCGCTCCACTACTCACCCAATGCAATCTGACTACAGAAGTAGCTATGGTATTTAACCCTTTCAATGCCGGAAGGTATTAATATGGCCGTACCCAGCAGGCTTTGATCTTTTCAACAATATAAAACCAAAAAAGTATATATTTTCTTTATAGATAAAGGATATTATGAAAACTTACCAAATATATATAAAGAGCTGCTGTTTATTCAGAAAAGCTCAGTTTAAATATACACAAAATGTCAGGGTTATCACAAATTGATACAGAAAACACATAAAACATGTTTATTCATTTATTTATTTATGTTAACTTAGATTAGTAAAGGATTTTAATAATGTTGCACGAAAATATAAAGTCATTAAAAAAAACCGTAGTCGGTAACCCCCTACCAGAGATACATATTGTCTATCAGTGAAAGCTTTTAGGAAGATGACTGAAACTTGATAATATAGGTAAATTGTTATATTTAAGTATTTCTTGATCTTCTTAATAGACGTCTCTATATATTCTAATTTAAGAAAAATCCAATTAGATCTGATATTGGCTTGCGACAAGCTCAAACGAGAGCGCGTTTACGCGCTCATTTTGTATGGCCGGCCTGGCAAGCACGTAATTGGAGAGCGCGTTAACGCGCTCGTGGCAGCGAACCGGTTAATGCATAAGTGGTGACTAACTACCCTCAGAGCACATGAATTCGTCTCAACCATGTAATGTACTCAAGCGAATGAATAATATTGGCTAAGTGCTTAAATCGAATTGTATGCTCAAAGGTTACGTATTCAGTTAGTGTTTGGGTAAGGTCAAGTAATGCGGAAGTGGTTTAGCCATCCTTAACATCCGATGGGTTTATTTAATAGTTGCGAGCTTAATATTCACGATAATTTTAATAAGATATTCCCAGTTACATAATAGTTGTAATTTCTAATCGTGTTATTATTATGTAAGTGTTTAATATTGATATAATATTGATGACGATCAAGATAACACTGCGTTTATATGAAGCAGTGCCCTATGCACCATTGTGTTGCGGATAAGGGTTTTATTATTATTATTTTTTTATATTTTAATTTCTTTATATAAGTGAAGAAGAATATAGAATTTCATTAATTGATTTGGCAGTCACTTTGTGGTAAAATCTATCCATTTTTAATTGAAGTTTTACTTAGTAAATACCACTATTTTTAAAAATCTACTCTGACACGTGTTTCGATGCATTCCGCATCATTTTAAAACACCGGTGTTTGAAAAAGATGCGGAATGCATCGAAACACGTGTCGCAGTAGATTTAAAGAAATACTGGTATTTTCTAAGTAAAAACTAAATAAAAAATAAGAAATTAGAAATTTCTAAAGTACGTATATAAAGTGAGCACATAATCTACATATGACAAGTAATAAGCCTTGAAAATACCCAGATTTACATATTTTTCTTCATCTTTATTAAAATGTCGATAGTGTTTACATTAAAAAACTCAAAACTATTTTATATTTAAATTGGATGTTATAAAAATTATGTCAAAATTTAAAAAAAACTACTTAATTCCGAAACCAGTAATGTCGACAAGGATTTTGACACACGCAAAATATTTTAAAGTAGTTTAAAATTAACGTTAGTTTAAGAACATTATGATTCAAGAAATTGGACTGAAAAAAAAGGGAAACTTGGCATGATGAAGTATGTCAAATACTTGAATGTGGCCAAGTCAGGATGTATTCCACGCTGCTACCACGCTGGGGGTCCCGGGTTCGATTCTCAGAGGAGTCAAAATATATAAAAGTGATTTTTCACTCTTATATTCAATAAATATTACTCTGGGCTGATACCTGAAGCGCAGGCCTGATAACCTTGCCTTAGTATAAATAAAACGATAAAATTTTCATTGCATCAGGTTGGTGCAGTGCCCTATGCACCATTAGGTGCTGATAAGGGTAAGTAGTTGTTGTATGAGGAGACATGAATGTGGAAGTGGCGAATGTTGTTTGCAAAGAGTAGTGTGGCTTTCGATTATTCTCTCTGCCTACCCCTGCGGTGAAGTAGCGTCATCGTTAGTTAGTTTTATGTAATTTAAGAAACTAGATCATATTTTTTTTTAAATAAAACTTGTCAGTTCCTCAGTTATATACGTAAAGATACACTCGAGTTGCCTGTAAATAGTGTATTTGAAGTAAGGCTATTTTTTAAATTGGAAAGGTAATTTTCTTTATTTCCATTTGAAAAGTATTAATTTCGCATTTTAATAAATAATTTAAAAAAATTACAAGTATGTTGTAATCGTACAAATGTATAAAGAATAAAAGTTACACGAAAACTCAAACATACATTAAAATATGTTTTAACTCAATTATAAAACTTGTTATTATATAACTTAATTTGCAAAGTTGAAATTGTTATTCAAAAAATAAGTTAAAAGGTTACGCAGATTATTTGGTTTTACGACAACGCTAACTTTATACGGCCTCATCTGAAACTTTATGATGACGAAAAAGTTTAAACTTGTGCTTGGTAAGCTTATATCATTCGAGGCGAGCTTTAGAGACAAAATGACGTGTTAAAAAATGCTCCAGATTTCACCCAGCCAGATGTCAGGTAACATATTTTCCGGAACCAATTTGTTTTTATTTAAAATGAAAATGTACATGAAGGCTTTAAGAATTTTTTCGGCAATTTAAATTAAGAGGAATATAGAAATATGGCCATTTAAACGTCTTACGACCTGTCATAGTTTGGTTTATGTGATATCTTAAGACCGACTTATGACAGGTCATAAGCTCTGTAAATACCAAGAGCTCGTTTTCATTCTTCATGTTTAGATGTCAATATTCAAATAACAGAATCATAATGTTGTGAATAAAATAACTGGTGAAATTAAAACAATGTACCTAAAATAATTCGGGAAATTTTTTGTATACATTTAAATTAAGATCTCTGGTTTAAAAAGCTTACTCAATTAAACCAAATATATTACCGAAAACTCACACTTAAAAGATTGCGTCAATTATATCATATATTTACGATATATTATATGAGTATAAAAAAAATGACTTTCATAAATATACGTTTCGAAAAGTTTGTAATGTGGTTGTCAGACGTGGGTAGAATTGGTGAATGTAACACGTACGTACACCAGCCTATGTCGGTCGTAAGCCCTGTAAATGCAAAGTTTTTCATTTTCTTATGTATCTACTTTGAGATGTCAAAAATGTTCAAAAAAAATATCGTGTGGTTTTTAATGATGGTTAGAATTGTGAATGTTACAGTTGTATAAAATTATCACTTAAATCAGCATATGATAAATCGTACGCCATATAAATAACTTCCGTTTTCTTTTCATCTTTATTAATATGTCAATAATGTTTCAATTATTTAACTCAAAATTATTCGTAAAAAAGTGTATATTTTTGGAAAATTATTAAAACATGCATGCATGTTTTCTATAAATAAATTAAGGGGATCTTTTAATTAAACCGTGAAAAAAATTATTGATTTAAAAAGAAAAATGAAAATTGGCAAATGTGTAAATATGGGCAAAGCTGACTAGCTTTGAGCATTATACCGTTCCGTGTATGTCAGTAATTATAACGGTTTAAGATGCTCATAAAAGTCTCTAATTAGATTTAATGGTAACATTAAAAGAGCAAGTTCCTTAGAGACAACACACCGTGTACTGAATAATGGCTACGGTGTTGTTACTTTTGCTTGTTCCTTTTGATAATGCAGACAGGTTAATACCCCGTGATCCTTAGTTCTCAGAATATCCTTTATAACAGCGTTTCCCAACCTTTTTTGGCTCACGTACTACTTGGTAGTACAACACGCTTAATTCTACCACATCGAAGAAGTGATTGAATTTCTAGAAATTTGTTTACTATTTGTATTATAAATTTTAAAGAGTGACTAAACTTCCCAAAACTCAATTTATTAAGGAAAAAAATTTTTTTTAAAATTTTTTCAGATAAAAATAAAAATGAGATATCTCGTTTTTTTTTAAAGTAAAAGGTGCCAAAGCTCATTTCTTGTAGAAATTCAAAACAAAGAAAGGGCATTTAATGAAGTATTTTTTAAAACAAATTTTTATTTTAAAATTACATGGGATTAAATAAAATTATTTTTATTGAAAAATAAAATTGCGCAAGAATTTTTTTTCCTAAAATTACCGATGTTTATAGAAAATATATAAAATTAATGAAACAAGGTAAACGTTCATTTTTTTCTGATAAAAACTATTGCGACATCTCAAGTTACTGATGGCTACCGCGCTTAATTTAAAAGTGCACTTCATAAATACGATTGATTGTTGGATTTTCGATCATCAATTAAACATATTAACAAATGAACTGTTTATTATTAATTAAAATATTTTTAAAAAAAACATGGAAAAATACAAAAGTTTAAATGATATTTTTATGTCTGATTTAAAAAAAAAACTTTTTATGTCCGCCATTACTGATTATTTTACTCGAACCACCAACTACCACCGGTGGTACGCGTACCACAGGCTGGGAGCCGCTGCTTTATAAGGATCTTTCCAAACGCTGAAGTTTAAAGATGATTCGTTAAGGGAATTCTCGAAAACCGAGAGGCTCTTTTAGCAAGATAAGCTTGTTACCCTGATAATGACGTCAATTATTAGAATTAGTCAAAATTTACGTAAAATATTCGATAAATGATTTAATATATTTTTTATAGCTAGATTACGAATTGTGATGTATTTAACCCCAATAATTCAGGTAGTAAACGAATAACTAATAAGTGATTTCCAATAATTTTCATGACATTTAAAAAATGCTTAAAAATGATGGTTAGATTAAATCTACAATATAGGTATAAATAAAAATGTGAATTATAATTAAAATGTAACTGTGTTTTAAAATCACTGTAAATTATAAAATAACAAAGTTAAATTTTAATTATAATATGGAAAATCACAAAGTTAGTGCTTCAAATAAAAATGATTAAAAAAGAAAATAAATGTTTGTTTGCTTAAGATCTTCAATCTCCTAAAGATATAAGCCGATTACTTTGAAATTTTACCCAATATTCCATAAAAATACCGTGTGTTTTCATATACCTGTGATGTGTAAAACACTTCCTTTTTACTGCAATGACGTCATCTGTTAAACTTAATAGCAATACACGTAATGCTAGGCATGGCTCACGGCATACAGCGTGCTTCTAAACAGCTGATACAAGATTTTATACCCACAAGCATTGTGAAATTAAACCTATTTGAATTGTGTTTTTTTATTATGAGTAATTTTAATAATGATTTTCAGTACTCTAAACGTTGTATTAGATCTCTGTCGTCAAGAGTACAACATTATAATGAATTAATGATCAACTAAGTACCTAATACAATAATGTTGAAATTCGTGTAATCAGTTAAAGTCCTTATGTAGCACTCGTCTAAGTGCTTTAGATATGTATACTTGAGTGAAATACAAGCTTTATTAATAATTAAACCATTGCGTGTAATAAGCATATCACAAGTTATGTATGTAAATTCTGATGAAGCACTTCGTAAAATGTTCCATTATGATGGCATACTTTTATTAGTTCTATTTCCAGTAGACAAGCTTTATTGGTCAAAACTCAATTGTTAAACAAAATGTTTTCAAACATTGTTGGTTCTTTAAAATTTATTTTAGTTTAACTAAAAAAAAAATCAATGCTGCATGCGGCAGTAAAATGGTGAAGTGTATCAAAAGAATGCACATATATATCTTGAACACTTGAACGTTATTTAAGTTTTACTTTGTAAATACCGCTATTTCGTTTAATCCATCGTCACACGTGTTTTGATGAATTCCGAATCATTTTCAAACACTGTTTTTTATATATATATATATATATATATATATATATATATATATATATATATATATATATATATATATATATATATATATATATATATGTATGTATTTAAAAAAAAATACGTACCTCTATATATGCGTTATATATAGAGAGATATGTACATTAAAATTTAATTACGATAATTACCATTTTTGCATCTAATTTGAGGATAAAAATTAGATATTATTTTATTAAAAGTTTGTACGGTACATAAAATATCTGTAAAAAATATGTTTTTTCCCCTTTAATACACATCACGAATGAGATATTAGATAATAGCAATTACCTGAATGACAAAATGATAACCCTTTCATCAATATTGCCAATTTCAGGAAACGTGACTGACGGAAAAATAGGTATTAATTTCCGTAAAACGCGGGGTAATTTAAGTTCACCCTTATGGTTCACACATCGTGTCTGTCGCTATTAGTATAAACCTTTAAATGGAAACCATGAATATCGTGAAAGGTTATCATTTTATGACATCATTTTAAATTTTATGTAACCATTTTGAATTATTTTATCCAATTTTCAAGTTATGCTGAAAGAGATTTTTGATTGAGTGAATAATGACAAAAGGGGGGTGGCCGAGCTCTACATTTTTTTTCGGGAAAGCGACAGGCTATGTTTTATTTACACTCTTGACTTTAGACTATTGCGGGTGAGTAGTATACTAATACATAATGGGTTTAGAAGTAAATTAGTTTTTTCAATGTTTTGTCCAAAATAGACTTTTCTAATTTTTCATTGGTAAATGTTTTAAATAATAAATGAAAATTGTATCAAATTTGAGAAAGGTTTTTTTTTACAAAATGTGAGTCAAAACGAGAATAAGAGATTAAAATAACATTTTTTTTAATAATAAAATAACCTTGGAACTTGAATAAAAATGGGGCTACAATTTAGTATGCAATAGAGTTTTGAATGAGTCTGGGTATTTACAGGCTTATGACCTACGTAGTCAAGTTAAGTGATTATTTTATTAAAATTAAACACTTGAATAAACCTTGAATAAATGAGTTTTATTTTATTTACGACTAGTTTCGAAAACGACAGATGTTTTCGAAACTAGTCGTAAATAAAATAAAACTCATTAAAGTGGTATATTCAAGTGTTTAATTTTAGTAAAATAATCATATCATTCTACTAAGTTAATGCCGAATCAATAAATAATATAGGTTAAGTGATCACTTTTTACACTGTAACATTCACCATTCTACCCATGATTGACAGCCAAAATACTCAAATTTTGAAAACCATACATATAAGATCAATCTGATGACGTTCCATGATTTAGTTCACAACAGCCATCTATGATTGAATTCAGAAAGTTTTTTAATATCTTTCAAATTTATGTAATTTTTGAAATCTTATTTTCAGAATCATTTGATAAATAGACCAATCTATACCCAATAATAATAATTAAAAAAACTTATTACTTAGTATTTGATAATTAATTTTAACAATATATAAGTTGAATAATAGATTATTAAAATCTTCATGACTCCAGGTCATTGTAAAAAATATATTTAAAAGCTTAGTACCCGTTCTTCTTTACTTTAGTAAATAATTCAAGATGTCTTCGCGAGCTTTTTTAAAAGAGCTTTCTTCAATTCATTGGAGAATAAGTATATTTAAATGAGTTTTTCCATGTAGTTTCAAGAAATGCTAATAATATTACTTTTTCATCTAATGGAATAAAAAAGACTCAGATACTTCTTTTAGAGATATCTTAACAAACGGTGATTAAATTATCACATTTAATATCGTTTAACAAAATTGAAATTGTAATATAAATAAAACAATAAACTCCCTAAAGAAATAAAAAAAATAGATGATATAAAAATTCTCAAGAAAAAAATTAAAGCTCTATACATTTAAATCTTTAAAAAAAAAAATTAAAAAAAACTATTATATCTTTTATTATATAACATTAAACCACGAGTGTAAGTCCCTTTCCAAGCACAAGAGCACAGACTCTTTTATGGAGAGGCACAGCGAATCGAAATATAAAAGTTCTACATATGTATAAATGATTCAAATGTTATTATGTTATAAATAAAAATGTAAATATATTAAATGAATAAAAAAAAAAAAAAAAAAAATATGTTTGCTACTCATTCGTCGTTTTGAGTATTTTTTTTTTCGAAATAAAAAATCTTTTTAAATGAAGTTTTACCCGTAATGGATATTGGAAAAAAATATTTGAATTGGCCTAGTATAAATACGTGTTCATAATTAGCTAATGTTGTAGTCATTTCATTAAAAAAATGTTTGAAATTAATCAATATTAAATAGAAAACAATTTTTTTGTAGTGTTATCAAATATCAAACGTTTTAATAATAAAATTGTAATAACAATTAAAAAGTTCATGCTAAGCACAATATATTTATTTGTATTTTCAAATGTTAACAACAGATACCGTATCGTCAAGAAAAATAAAACTCATAAATTTAAATTACTAAAAGTGACTAACCCTGTAAATACAAATCAGCTTTCAGAGAGAGGAGTTAAACATATTTCTGCCATACAGTTATCCGCTGTAAATCCTAAATAATCCTTGGCAAAAATTAACTATTTCCCAATTTCTGTATCGAAAAACTAAATACATAAATATATACACTATGTAACCGTCGCTTAAAATCCCTTTGTTATGCAAAATCATAAATATACATCTGTTTTTCATTCCCAAAAAGCTGGATGAAATAAATAATTCAGAGCTTCAAAGCTCCTCATCAACGAAAATAATAATATTTTACCATTTTAAATAGAGATATTTTCACGTCAACTGAAACTTTGTAATCAAAGGTAGAAAATAATGATTAAATATTCAGTTTAGAGCAAGCTTTTGAATAATAATGTTTTTATGTGTGTATAACATCTACAGCATGACTTAACCCACGACTGACCCTAGGGTCCATATGGGCCAGAGATTTTTGACTGCTTAACTATCCAGGATTTTTCTAATTTCCATTTTTTTAAAACTAAATTAGAAATAACAGAGTAAATGTAAATTGGTATGAAGCAGTATTGTCAGTGTTACAAAAGAAGTTATGCCAGCCCAAAAAAAATAAACGGTAGTCGAGCAATAATCAGTAATATAATACTTTACATTTGGGCCCATATGGACCCCGTGGGCATTGGAGAGGTTTCCATGGCCTGGGCAGTTAAGGGTTAGTGTTTTAATATAATATATCATGTTGACCGTGATTTAAATAAAACTGTTTGAAGTTAATTAAAATATTATTTTTTTAAAGTCAAAGTCTAAAATTGGAAATATTTTTAACTTTTAATTATAATTACCATTCTTAAATAAGGAATATGAATGTCATTAATAATATTATGAATAATCTTTGTAATAATATTATGTATCTATATAATAGCGGATTTTATTAAACATTGTAAACTTAACGAAGAATTCATGAATTCATACCCTTTTTACAATAAGAAAATGTGCAAGTATCTTTTTGAGTTACTTTTTTATAGTTTCACTCACCACCTTTTTTAATGTAAATTATCACGCCAAATTATATCAAACGGATACTCTTTTCATAAAAGCTTACACGATTTTTCATTCAAAGTAACAATACTTATTTGTAAACCACATGTTCAGAAATTTTGCCACACATTTATCAAGTTTTATTTCAAAGTACATTAAACACGTAAACCATACGTTTTAAAATATTAGCTTCAAAATATTCCTTTGCTCTGTAAAACAAAGAAACGACACTTTAAATTTATCAAGCCCTTCTCAATACGCACACTGTTTTATCGGCGGAATACTTTTAAAATAAACAAATGAAAGGAATACACATCTTTGCATGTTTATATGTACTGTGTTAAATTATGTTTTCTACCTACTTGAAAAACATTCCGTGTCGTCACACTATTAATTCCGTATTTTTAATTGTAAAATAAGCTAAAAATTTTGAAACACGAAAATAAAACAACAGTTTGCAGAGATAAAAACGGTAAAAGTGTACAAACATAAATTCAATATACCTTTTTTTAATAAATGTGATTTTTTTATGCTGGACCGCAAAGAAAACAGTATGTACAAATTACTTACATACTTAACCTGAGAAAAGGTTAGCTGTATTATTTTACAGGGCAGCAAAAGTACCAAATCTCTTTTTATTAAAAAAAAATCAACTCTTATTTAACATACTAGCACATTACATTAAAGCAGTTTAAATATCCATGATTTTAATCGAACAAAACACTTCAATACTCTTGCACGTCTCAATTTTTGAATTTTAAGGAATTTAATAATTTACCGATGAATATAATATTATGTATTTTGTAGGGGTTTTCATGACTAATGTCCCAAATTAATACTGGCGTAGTTTTAACAAAGCGGTCGAGCGCAATTATTCATTACAAAGCTTTACCCTCAGACGGGGCTCCGAGACTACCTATTTTTCATTTAATTCTCCCATTTGATTTGTTCACTTAATTAGCCGGGTGCTGATTACAATAGTGGTATATTGTCTATTCATTTATTCAGCCGGTGGAAAGTAACCTACCGCAAGCCGTTTCCATTCCTCCTTCCTTGCTCAGGGACGGAATGCCAAGAATAATGTTAGCATAAATTTAGAAGGATATGTCTATTTACCGGAGCAAATGCCGTTTGTTTGAGTTTGTGCCCGCAAGGAGAATTTAACCCTATCTCCAGCCTTCAGACTAGCTACTTTGCTTATTCAAAGTGTCGTCCCATAAATATTGGATTATGTGAAGTTTTTTCAAACCTGTGGGAAAAGCTCTTGTCTCATGTTGCTAAGATAAGTTAAAAGATATATCTCATGTCATTATACGTATATTGTCACAGATCTACTGAGATTTTATAAAACAATATCATTCTGATAGGTGCCTCAACTTTATATGAAGCATGTATAGTTTTTATATGAAAGAAGGCAAAAGTCTGAGTTTCCCAGAGCTAACGACTTGCATTAAGCTGACTTGAGTTATCACTTTGTACTCTTAATAATAAAAAAAATACCCCATCTTTATGTTCATGCAAAACCGCTTGATTTTTATAAGATGGATATTTAGGATGAGCGAAATACATAAATGAGAATAGGTTATCAAAAATGAAAGCAATTATATTGTGTAATTTAAGCAAAATATTTATTAATAAACATAGAGAAAAAACGTAAAATGTTTCAAAATGTTCTTGATGTTTTTATTTGAATAATTATGATGGAAAATATTTTCTTTAAAATATACTCTGCCAAAGACTGCTTTCATATTTTTGACATAGGTAATCTTTTTTCGTCAAATTGGAAATAAAATATACTAAATATATATTGTACGGACAAATACGAACATTCCCATTTCAGCAGTCTTGCAAAGTCTTTATATAAAAAAAGTATTGAATATCTGTCAAAATTAATTGAATAAACATCGCGAGAGAGAGAAATTCAATTTATCAATTCGATATACAATACTATTGTTTCTAAAATGACTACCGTAAGGTTGAGAATCCATTGTTCCTTTAAATACATTTGTTTTACAGTAATGTTAAGTGTGAAGGTATTTGTATTTGTTTCTTGTTCATATAAAAGCTTGCTAAATAAATTCACAATGAAACAAAATTGGAGAAAATAAATTGAAGGGGAATATTGCTTTGTTCTTTTTTATTGAACTTTTTTTATCTAGACAAGAATAAATAAATATTTTGTTTGTATGTATATATACATATGTGTGAATGAATTTGATAAATGTGTTTTAAAAGTAACGAAAAAAAAATGAAAGATTTGCCCTGAAATTTAAATGACTTTGATGTCGACAAAGATTGATATCAACAAACCGCTGAAGTCTAAATTGAAAAATAAATGAAAGCATGAAAAAGCTCTCTTAATGCTTTTCCTGGACTGGATATTTTGTTTTTGAATTACATTTGCGTTCTTTTCATAAAACACTGCTAATATATAATACCATTTTCTACCTAAGAAAGGAAATAAGAAATAGTGCTGTACAAAAATAAAAATGGTAATTTCTCAAATATTTATTGAAACTTTTATTTATTTTAAATACTAAGATTTTAATTGATATATTTTTCACAAAGATAGATAATATTTTGAGCGTGTCCAAATACTTGTTCAGAAATCTAGATTATCTCCAATAACAGGAGTTATTTATAAAAATAATGGGAAATAGTACATTTTCTGGGCATTCCGAAAACATGCACAACTGAAAATTGACGATTTTTGATATATAACGTTCTTGAAAGGAGTGAGCGTTATGCATATATATTAAGACCAGTTTTGTATTTAGTTTTAAAGAAAGACCTTCCAAAAAACTCAGCTATCACGTCGATAAAACCAAGTTCTACTAAGTAAAATATAAAGTTTTATAAACTAAATCAAAACGATTTTATAACGATGATTTCAACATGAAAATAAAACACTTGTACAAGAGCGACTTTTTTGTCGAGAACTACAGATGTTTTCGAAACTGGTAGTTTGTATTTAAAATGTAATCTTACGAAATTGTTTTATTATTAACTTCAAACGACGTTATATCGATGATTTCAATATATAAATATCCAAAAATGAAACACTTAGATTACATCATTTTTTTCGAGAAACACAGATGTTCTCGAAACAAGTAATTTTTGTATAAAAAAGTGATCTTTTAAAAGTGTTTTATTTTTCTCTTCAAATACATGAAAAAAAACACTTTTGTTAATAAAAACATTAGTTTATTTATTTTTGAAGGTTAAATGGCGGAGACATGTCCGAATAAGTACCCGATAATGTTATCCTTGAATATATATATAAAAATAAGGCTACTGCACATTTTACTAAATATATATTTTTCAAATATCGAAAAAAAAAAATGGTGGCCAAACACGCTAACCATTACACCACAGAGGCAGACAGAATATTTAGGCAAAGAAAGCAGAATATTTAATAATAATAATAATAATAAATCCCTCACCGCACCCCAATGGTGCATAGGGCACTGCTTCATATAAACGCAGTGTTATCTCGATCGATTACACATGAAGGAAAGGTGATCAGCCCTCCACTTCAGGTACCAGTCCAGTGTAATATTGAATAAATATTAGAGTGAATAGAGTGAAATATTAGAGTAAAAAAATCACTTTTATTCATTAAACCCCCCTGGGAATCGAACCCGGGACCTCCAGAACGGTAGGCGAGCATGCTGACCATTACACTACGGAGGCGTACAAAAATATGTGTAATTATTTTAATATGTGTAAATATTTTTTTCTTTAATTTCGTACAACTCTATTCACAATAAACGTAAGATGTTTTAAATATGGCGTAAAAGTATGTACATCTTTTTAGCGTACACAATGTTTTATGACATTCATTAGCTAGAAAACAAAATGTAAATTTCTGAGTAAAATATGGGTGATAATAAATTTTCTTATAAACTTGACTCTTTATCACATAAATCAGAAAGAAAGGAGGTATTTTATGTAGTCTACATGTAGTCTGACATTAAAGACATATTCCAGGAGCACATAACGCAGAAGAGAAATTTTACTATGGAATAAACTCTACTTTAGTAGACTCACAAATATCATGCTGATATAGTAATAGAAAATCATAAATTCAAGATGATTTAGGAGTGATAAAATGTAATATTATTTTTTGACATCTCATCATGGATAAATGAAAATATAGAAGTCCGGGCATTTACGGGGCTTACGACCGTCATAGACTGGTTTAAGTAATCACTTTACCAATTCTACTCATAAATGACAACCACACACTCAAATTCTTGGAAATTCTATATATTTACTGTTCAATTTCGAAATATATTGCATGAATTTACTAGAGATATCTATGGTGAGATAAAAGAAGATTTTTTTAGTAGAAATTCCTTAATTTGTATATGAGGCCCAAAATCTGGATTATAATCACATACATGAGAAACGCTTGAAAATATCGTTATCATGTTTTTTTTACCATATTTTTGGACCCACTCAAAATATTGTAAACAAAATGAAGTTATTTCATCATAGATGTGATTATTTATGAAAGGCTTTCACCATTAAGAATAATTATATTAATATTTTATAAATTCTCTTATTAACTTTTCCCGTCGTTCATATATTATTTACTTATAAAAACGCAAATACATGTAGCATATTATTTTACTGTTGTTTTAAAAAAAAATCTGAATGTAGATAGCTGATTCAGTAAAGCCAACTAGTATTTGTCTGCTTTATCCGACTGAACCCAACATAGCAAAATCAGACAAATATCTTAAATTATTTATGAAGTCTTAATAGCTTCATCATTTTATCGCCTAAGAATTTATATTACACCTAAAAAGCTTTTCATGAATTGAATTCTAAAAAAAAGGAAAATATCTTTCAGTTTGACAATTCATTTACCAGGAAAGCGTCTAAGTGAATATAATAATAAAAATGATATTTATAATCAACAGTTCATTAAAGTAATTTCAAATATAAACGTATGAAAAAGTAATTAGCCAAAAAGCTAACTGACCATCACGCCACTTGTTCGCATAGGTAATCAGAGAGAAAAGAACGCCACACCAATCAATTTTTGCAAACAATCTTTGCTTTTTCCACATTCATGCATCTCCTCATATAAACCCCCAATTTTTCAGACTCCTGGCCTGAGCGCTTTCAGTATTTTAAATATTTGATTATGCTACGTATATATATATATATATATATATATATATATATATATATATATATATATATATATATATATATATATATATATATATATATATATATATATATATATATATATATATATATATATATATATATATATATATATATATATATATATATATATATATATATATATATATATATATATATATATATATATATATATATATATATATATATATATATATATATATATATATATATATATATATATATATATATATATATATATATATATATATATATATATACATACTTTATAAAGTATGTAAAAATAATATTGAGTAATATTCTACAATGTTTTAAATTACACATACCCAAATCCTTTTAACGTTAAAAAGTCTCTTGTGGATTCCAATTTCTCTGTGCAAAATGTACTATTATTAGATTCAATTTACCAGGAGCGCATGACGTGAAATCCAATCATAGAGTCCAGAGAGCAGACTTATTATTTTTAGAGAATCAGGCAAAAGCCTCCGTGAATAGGTACTTCTGAAAACAAAGCGTGCACACTTATCGATCCGCGCCTTCCTCCGTTGTAGCAAACACCCAGCCTGTTATGTGCCCCGTGTAGAATGTCGAGTGTTCAGTGTTCAGACTACAGTACAAGGTGGACTAATGCATATTTCATTACCCACATTGTTGCGCTTAAAGCAATCTTTACATTCAAGCAAAATCGACGTTTGTACTGCGGTTGACGTATTTTATGCCAATAAAAAAATATGCAAATTGACTAGTAAAATATTTTTTTTCCTAAATTGACTTATAAAGTATTTAATAGGATTGATAAAAAATAATGTTTTGTCTCACTGAAATCTATTGAATTTGATTTTTTAATATTGTTTTGTGAGCTTATATGATTAAATTTCACAACTTTATCATGGAGATGAACATTGTATTTGAGATAAAAATTTTATTAAAAGTTTACGTATTCATTTTTAAATCAAACCCAGATTTTTTGAGTCTACTTAGTTGTATTTTATTAAAAAACACATAAAAATTAATATTGTGACAGTTGTTTCGCCTAGTTACGGTATTTTCAAACAAGCGATTGTTTGAAATTCATAGAAATACAACTTAGTACCTAGACTAAAAAAATCTATGTTTCATTTAAAAATTAATGCATAAATTAAAATGGAGTTCAAAAAATTTAACGCCAAATCAATAAATAAGTTTTTAAAAGTAGTTAACACGGAATAACCCATATAATATTGACAATAATGACAATAGAGTGTTTTTCAATATTTATTTATTATAAACGTATTTATAATAAAAAAATGATAAAAAAAGTAAATACGGAAAATGTAAAAATTTAAGTGATTCAAATCTACACAATTTTTGTAAATTTTACTTAAGAAAACCATTAAGTATAAATCGATACCGAAACTGATTCGACAGTCACTTTATAATCACGATGTTCACTAAACCGTTTTCAATTATTTATTGATTTTTACTTTGTGGAATGACATGTTGACGATGAAAAATTAAACACTTACTTTAGACCACTTATTGAGTTATATTTCATTTCACACGACTAATTTCGAAACCACAGATGTTTTCATCGACATTTAATCACAAAAACTTACGAGCGCAAAATCGTTCAGGTATCAGTAGAGGTAATTAAGGAATCAAGGCATTGGTGAAGAAAACCTCTGTAGTTTTCGAAACTAGTCGTGTGAAATGATATAAAATCAATTAGTGGCCTAGTACAAATATTAAATTTTTAATAATCAACATGTCATTCCACAAAGTTAATGTCAAATCAATCAAAAATTTAAAACGATTTGGTGAAAATCGTGATTTTATGGTGACCGTCGAATCAGTGACTCAATTAATTTTTCATAATAAACTGTTTTAAAGTAAAACATCCATCTATGGAATTAATTTTTTTCATTTTTCATTTGCAATTATATTGATTTTAAATTTATTTGTTTTCTTCTAGACATGTACATTTTTGTATACCTTGTAAAAACAGTATTCAAGTGCTGTTGCTCAATTTCGAGTGGTCTGTTTTACGACTACAGCGGGAGGATTGTTGGAAAATCCTTCTCGAAGCTACAATTTCTTAAAGCTCTCTAGATAGCTTGTAGTGCAGCAAATTACAGAGAAATACTAGCAAAAGAACATTTGTCACAACAATGGGAAGCGTTTGTATGTGTAGAATATCTAATGTACAGTAAAACCTCGATAAAACGGAGTATTTGGGGGGAGGCGAGTCCGTTAGCGCCGAAAGTCCGTTTTATAAAAATAAGTATAAAATAAATAAATAATAACCTTTAAAAAATATATAAACACTGCATTTAGAAGCAATAAACAATGCAAAAGACAGACAGATTCTATTTATTGACTTTGGATACTCATCGTGAACTGACGTTGCTATTTGATATCGACGCGTTTGCTTTTGGTAATCCTAATTTGAAAAAGGTATCGAGTTTTGTTTACACTTTTGAAAGTTCTAAAATTAGGGAAATGCGAATGATATAGTTGAATTTTGTTGAATTTCGTTATCTGACAAATAGTCAATAAATGTTATTAGATCGTTGAGATGTGATCTTACCGCTGATAATTTCATTTTTTGGTAGTGTTGTTTCTTTTTCTTGGCTATCCTCCCTTTCATCCTCTATTTTTTTTAGGTTTTCATCACTTTCAGTCATAATATCATCACCTCATCTACTTGGATTATTTGTCCGTTATATCTGAAGTTCGTCAAATAGAGATCCGTTATATCGAGGTTTTACTGTATTAAGATAGGTGTGACTTTTTAGGTATCGCATGTAAAACTCATATCGATTTGATGGATATTTTCATCCCCCATGATCGATAAACTGAGCTCCGAAGCAATTTTTCTGCAGCGGATAAACCATAATCTGATTTGTTTGCAAATTTTGAAATATTCTAAAAACGTGCCAAATTTATTCAAGAAACTTTAAAAACGAATTTCGTATTTCAAAGACGTAAAAGTTTTTTTGAGGGGAAAATAATCCTCCTTTGTTTATTCTCAAACTCAAATTGTTTGGTGTATAAAAACAATTTCATTGAAGTTTCGCATCATTTGCAATTAGTTTTTTTCTATCTTTACGTGCCTAACGAACCAAATTTCTCCTCGAGCGGTATCTGGCCTATAAAATTTTGATTGTGTTTGTTTTTTAATAAAATACAAAATCTATATTGAGACTAATGTACAGAAAAAAGTAATGAGGTTCTTGTAACTTTAGATATGCTTCAAATTTTCGATAAACTAATTTAAAATATTCTGAAATACTCGTATTCACGGCAGATTTTCATCTTAAGATGTGCTTGAAATTTCAAATTATTCAATATGGGAGATTCTCAGATATTTAAGGCAAACGGTCAATCATTTTGAAAAAAATATTCTTACTCTTATGCGCACACAATGGTGTATAGGGCACTCCATCATAACGATTTATTGAAATAAATTCATTTGCATTTAAAATTTTAATTTAACATGGTAAATACCACTTTTTAAAATAGTGGTATTTACCAAGTAAAACTTGTAACCACAAAGTGACTGCCGAATCAATTAATGAAATTAAAAGCTTGTTGTAGTATGTTTTCATTTACAGTCCATCAAAAGGTATACAAAATAAACAAACACTACAAACACGTATCGAGCTTTTATGTGGTTAGCGCTGGTTCAGTTTTCAGAAAGTAAAATGTAAGCCAAAGCTTTAGTCTGTCCCACAGTATCAGCAGAACGTTTTAAGAGGAAATAATTGCACCCATAAATTCTAATAGCTTTCGAAACTAGGTCCTACCAGTTGATCGCAACTACTCTATCGGCCTAGTTCTGAAGCTTAGGTCAGGGCTGATAACACGAGGTTTTACTTGAACTAAAAACAAGAAAAACCAAGGTATCATACATTACAAGTAAAAAGTGCCACCATGTATGTACATTTGTATCTGTGGATTTTGTATGTAAGTATTAATACCCTATAGATAATTTATAATCATTCAATTTCAATGCAAATCACTGCAGGTATAATCAAAGCTGATCGAGAATATCATTGGGCGAACGTACATCAATCCTGTTTGTGATATATTCGATACAGAGAAAAAAATACTAAATTATATTATTTATTACTATGAAATTTAAATTTAAATTAAACCAGCTTTCATAACAGCGAAAACTGTGACTCTTGAATTAATAACGTAAACGTACAATTTAAACTTTGTGATTAAAATATGAAAGTGAATTCGTGGGGTGTAATTTTATAATTATTACAACGGTGGTGAAGGTTTTAATTTCCAACAAAATTTTCCACTTATATAATAATGTATTATGTAAAAGTAATATGTGTAGTGTTAAATGATTTTTTAAAAAATGACGTCAAGCTCAGATAATAAACGATACTATTAAAATGAGAATTTTTCATTATTAATAATCTCTAAAATATGTACCTACTTAAAAATATAAGTTACATTGCTTACGACAAGAAAAACTAGGATTATATATATATATATATATATATATATATATATATATATATATATATATATATATATATATATATATATATATATATATATATATATATATATATATATATATATATATATATATATATATATATATATTATATGTATATATATATATATATATATATATATATATATATATATATATATATATATATATATATATATATATATATATATATATATATATATATATATATATATATATATATATGAAAGAAAATATATTATGCAATCAAATATGACCTGGCCGCATGATGCGATCTATTTTGGAACTAGCCACTTTGATTATCCATTTGTAAAAATTTTTCTTTGAAATTTAGTTCATATTTTTAATGACTATGGATAATCGAAGAAGTTGCACTACTTCTATAATAATCAAAATTCTTTTTATCAAAAAAGGTAGGTGATAGATGTTGCTTGATTTGTTTCTATGATTTACACTTGTGTGTGTATATAAGGCCTTGTTTTATTTGTTTAAATAAATTAGAATAGGTTGTTTTACGAGAATATACAGCGGCAACTTCTAACTTCATACAAACCATAAATGAAATAGTTGGTTATAAAGTTTGTTCCCACTCTTAAACTTTTATACAAATGAACTAAAGATGTCTGGGATCGGCTTGAGTAATTTATGCAGAACGTGTGTTTTATTTACGAGTTACGAATATAAACGATATTTATTTAGACAATATTTAAAACAAAAACTTTTTTGAACTCTTTCAAATAGCAAAGTACTTAAATATTCGCTTTGCGTACAACGTATGTATATCATGTGATATTATAAACTACAACATTTCGAGTGTGTCCAAATACTTGTTCACAAAATTTGGATTATCTCCAATTGCAGGAGTTATTTTCTTCATCTCGCCAAAGATGAAGAAGAATATGGAAGTCTGGGCATTTACCCCGAAATAATACATTTTATTTTAATGTTTGTGTAAAAAAAAAAGTAATATACACGAACTCAGCATGTAGGTATACCATATATTGTAAAAGATTGTTTCTACAGACTGACAACTTGACAGTTGACAGTTGATTTGCAGTCGTAGTGTTGATCATCACCTTTTTTATTTCACCATAAATAGACTGAATGACCATTATGCGTGTCGTAGGTCCAGTGAATGCGGCGAAAACAATATTTAGTTTGATCCTTTTTTTCAAACTCAAATTTTTGTTCACCGATGAACCACATTTTTAGTAAAATGGCAATGT
The DNA here is from genome assembly GCF_059751285.1 of Brachycentrus maculatus. Lineage (NCBI taxonomy): Eukaryota > Metazoa > Arthropoda > Insecta > Trichoptera > Brachycentridae > Brachycentrus > Brachycentrus maculatus. The sequence goes on from NW_028280809.1 coordinate 4,153,922, forward strand.
CGATAAGTAGAATTGATGAATTTGGAGTAGAGAAAACCTAGAAGTCTTTGTCAAGACGCCCTTACATCTATTTAAAGTCACTGTTTGGTGTGCTTTATGGGCAAGTGAAATCATTGGCCCATATTTTTTAAAAGACGATGCTGGCCAGAATGTTACGGTCAATGGAGAGCGCCACAGAACTATGGTTACTGACTTCTTCGTACCCCAGTAGAATGGCATCTATATGACAGAGCTGTTGTTTTAAAAAGATGGTGCAACATGCTACACAGCGGGTACTACCATAATTTTTTTTCGGGAAATTTGAATTTGTATACCTCTAAAAAGAACATCTTTTTTAATATCTTCTTTAGAGATTTTGTTTATTAGCTTCTCACGTGTAACATAATCGTCAACGTATCATTTTCAACAAGAGTGCCACGATTAAAACAAATATTGGTTTACAAAAAATATATTCCGCCTCCATAGTGCAATGGTCATCGCACTCGGCTACCGTTCTGGAGGTCCCGAGTTCGATTCCTAGGGGGGGTCAAATAAATATAAGTGATTTTTCACTCTAATATTTATTCAATATTACCCTGGACTGGTACCTAAAGCGGAGGGTTGATCGCCTTTCCTTCATGTGTTAACGATCAAGATAACACTGCGTTTATATGATGAAGTGCCCTATGCACCATTGGGGTGCGGATAAGAGTTTGAATAGGTTTACAAAAATGTATTGAAATGTATCTATGTACATATTTTTAGGTTCTCAATGAAAATAGATAAATTATCACTCTTTGCGTGCTATTCTCGGGTGTTATTTCTATAATTGGCCCCGGATCAAGTATCAATGTCAACGACTAAGTTCATCAATTATAACAAGCATTGACATGCGACAAATCAATCTTTTGTTTTGCAATAAGATCAGAATATATTTTAAACTTTTATTTATTGATATGTTAACATATATGGAAAAGTATTTTGAGATGGAATTTTGGAAGACTAAGTACAGGGCTGAAATTTAGTTAAAATATTATTTTTTAATTTATAAATATTTTATAATACTCTTACTTATGTAAATATAATATAATATATTTTTTAAAACATATGAACTCTCTAAAAATATATTTTTGTGTGGAAGTATGTAATTGGAAAATAAATTTTACATACATATGAGTATAGTAAAGGTCTCTTCTTAGTTACAAATCCATTAAAATATGAATTGGTTAATGTGGTGTTTTTGTAGCTTAAAATGAACAAGGAACGTTGTTTTAATCTTCCTATATCAATGTTTATGTATATGTATATTTATATATTTTTATGTTTGGTTTACCATACTGTTATTTCTTTTAATCATTATTGTACTGCAATTTTTATTTTTTATTTGTTTAAAATCCTAATTTTCGTAAAATACTACTTCAAGTGCTCTTAATGTGATGCTATTTAAACTTTAACACCTTAAATTTTAGAACAGAGATGAATAAAATAAAATATAAAAAAAAAACTAAGCAAAATAACTATTTTCATAATTAAATGCTAGTTGGATGAAAACATTAGAATTAACCAAATTAAAAACGGTTTTTTAAAAATATATATATATTTGATTAATATAAAATATCTAGCAATTTTTGGTAAACGAAAACAATAATAAACATATCGTAGTCAGTTTATGGTCCCGTAGTAAGTGTCATGGACTTTGAATCATAGTTTCAGGGTTCGAACCCACTCGTAGCGGGCGTACATAAAAAAATTGAAATATTTATATTTTTAAAAGAAAAAATACAAAACGGTTAGTTTTATAAATGTAGAATCAGAAATATATACATAACTTTCATTGATACACTAACTTTTTCAGAAAGTTTTATGTAAATCCAGTGTCATTTATTTATGTAAATCATGCTCACAAATATGCGCGGAATTTTCTGAATTCACAAAATTTCGTTATTCACAAAACTGAAACAAATTGAAAGTCGTAAAATGACTGAAACAAAATCTTGGTATGAGGGATATTTTATAGCCAGAGGGGATTCAACGGTAAAGAGTTACGTATTAATGAATCACAAAAGGGTACTTTAATTGATCAAACAATACCGAATATAACAAGTCAGAAATATGTCCTGAAGCATAATAAACTTTACACTCAATATAAAGGGTTGACAACGTGCCGAAATTACTTTTATAATATTTTTAAAATTGCTTTGTTATTTTAATATACTGGAGTGTATTTTTTGTCATTTTTTAAAATTGTTAAAAATATAAAATAAATATGATTAAAAGTGCTCTCAGGCGTAACTTAGTAAGTGAATTAATTCAAAAGTAATGTCAAGTACATCACCAAAGCTTTACTTTCATAATTTGTTAAGCTTAACCCATAGTACGTCGTAGATTTTTTACACGTAAACTGGAAAATCATTTTAAAAAATGGTATTAAGCGTTTGTGATATATTGTATGCTTCACATCTACTTTTTCTTTGCTTAATATTATACCTACATACTTTGTAAATTATTCATTTTAAATATAAATATATGTACGAGGTTTGTGTTTTTTTTTTTCATTAAAAAATGTAAACGGTGCACATAAAACTTAACGTTTAGCCAGCGCAGCGCCTTGATAGCGGCTAAACTCTATCACGACGAAATACAAAAGCTTGTTGTTCGATGTAAAAAGTTTTTTTTAATATTGGTGGTAATTATTTGAAAAAATAAGCTGTGGTCATTCATTTAAAAAAAAAATAATACAAAAAATTACTTATTTACATAAATATATAAGCTAATGAAACTACATACATCGCTCTAGCCCATTAAGGTTACACAAATATCGATTTATTTATTGATTTGACGTTTAATTTGTAGAACTTTATTTTAATTTATGTATTTTAAATCAAACACAGATTTTTTGAGTCTACTAAGTTGTATTTTATGAAAAAAAAACACATAAAAATTAATATTGTGACAATTGTTTCTCCCAGTTATGGCATTTTCAAACGAACATTCGTTTGATTTAAAATACATAAATTTGAATTCAATACTATTTTACTTCCTTACTTTTAATTGTTACTACCCTTTTTTTTTACAACCAAATTACTATTGTTTATATATGTGTTTAACCTGCACCTTTATTGTTTCTGTAAGCTTGTTGTGTTCCCATTTAATTGATGAAAAACATCAAAACTATTTGTATTGCACTGTATTTCGTTTATTGTAATATGTTTTTATTGTTTGTGAACCGTAAATAAATCAAATAAAATAAAATACTATTTCTTTATAACCTAGAACCTATAGACTGAATATCCGCTACACTAGCCACTGGACCACAACCCGGCTCAATGTAAATATATCATTATATTTAGATACCAATGCTTTTTTTCAATGCTAAGCTTTGAATTGCGTGTGATGTATGTATTAGACACGTAATGTAATATCACGTATCAACAGAACACACCCCGCCTAAAATATGTTAATAAATAACCCTACGATGACAGATCGACGCGTAGGGTAAAAATGTTAACATTACTTGTTCACAAACATTTGCGCATTATATCAAAATAATTTTCCTACAAATTATTATATGTACGAACACGAAAAAAATATTTTTTAGGGATAATTTAAACATCGGATACTGATTAATAGTATTATAAACTAGTTTATTTCATTAAATATTATCCATTTTGTTTTCTTCTTCTCACCCCTCATATGGACCCAATGGTGCATAGGGCACTGCATCAAATAGATTCAATATAAATTGATCGTTGATTATATGTAGGCAAGGTGATCAGTCTTACGCTTCAGGTAGCAGTCCAGGGTAGTATATTATTAAATACATACTAGAGTGAAAAAACCACCGAAAACCAGCCTATATTAAGTCGTTCACCCTGTAAATACCTGAATAATTTTTTTTATTCATCTCTGTTGTTATGTCAAAATTAAAATATTTATTTTGATCTCCTGGGAATCGAACAAGTTACCTTTTTAGTACGGTGGCTAAACTCGTTGACAATCACACTACGAAAGCGGAAACATAATATTATTCTTTTAACCCTTTTGCGCACCCAATGGTGCATAGGGCACTGTTGACGCAGTGTTATCTTGATCGTTACTTACATTAAGGCAAGTTGATCACTCTTGCGCTCCAAAGACCAGTCCAGAGTAATATGAAATAAATATTAGAGTGTTAAATCAATAATTCACACTAATAATTATCTTCAAAATTGAAGAAAAATTTATTTTGGTGGCTTGAATAAATATCCTGTAAATTTCTGTTTTGATTGAAGTATCTCCAATAAATTCCGGAAATATGTTATAACACTAGTTCTCAAATACTTCACTACCTGAGTAAAATCAAGAACTAAAATCATACACCTAAGTAACTTCACTGCTAACTTAGAATCAATGAAATGTATAAACTCATACCTCTAGCGAGATAGCGAGTGTTTTCGCCTAGAATTTTCACTCATGAATTGCATGAAATTATGGTAACTTTAAACATAAAGAGTAAATCCACTCACAAGTAGGCATAGGCGATGAAACTTATAAAGTTGAAGCCTGAGTAGGGACATGATAAACGGTGTTGCATAAGCCGTAGCTAGATTTCAGAATCACTTGGACGTTAGGTAATTAAAAAAAAAGTTCTCAAATTATGTATTGAAAAAATGTCTCAAATGCATATTTACGTACAACTTGCACGTAACGTCTATTTCCTTTACGTTCGCTATTTCATTTGATTCTCGCAACACGTAAATAAAGGAAACACGACCCTCTTTCTAGAATATAGATCCGTGAACAATAAAAAAGAGCAAAAATAACAAGAAAAATACGAGGGTAAGCATGGCATATAAATGAGAGTAATAAATTAGTTAGAATAGTAGTTAAGGAAACGATTCTACCGCGTAATATTAATTTGGTTCTATCACACATCATTTGCTACATTCGCATTATTTCATTCTCGAATTTTCGCACTCGAAATTTCATCTATATTTATTGCGAACCGTATACCCACGCGTTACTGAGGCTCAGTCTGATTAAATAGAAAAGAATTAAATATTACAGTATGGCATTGTTGCATGGAAGGGCTCATACAACAGCATACTAAACTCTGTGAAAATTGTACAGAAAACCATAATTAAAGTCATTTTGAAAAAAAAAATGTATCCAACAAAATTATAATTTAAAAAAGTCCCAAATATAGAAACCATTTATATAAAAACCGCAATTTTTCAAATACTAAAGGGTTACAATTATTTGAACTTAAAAAAAAGTTTATCTTCGAGATTCTCAAACAATTTTTCTACTCCAAAATGCAACACTTAACAATTTCAGCAAAACTTCAAATATTTGGCAATTAAACATTTCAATAAACTCCCTAAAGAAATTTAAAAAATAGATTTAAAAATACATAAGAAAAAATTAAAACATATAAATCTTGAAAAAATATAAAAAAGACTATTATACCATTTATTTTATAACATTAAACCACGAGTGTAAGTCCCTCTCCAAGCACAAGAGCTCAGTCTCTTTTTTGGAGAGGCACAGCGAATCGAAATATAAAAGTTTTCCATATGTATAAATGTTTCAAATGTATTATGTTATAAATAAAAATGTAATTATATTAAATAATAAAAAATAAAAATAAAAAAAATGAAAGAAAAAAACGTATGTCAGAAACTTAAACTAAATAGCCATCAATCCGTTTCCCTGTAAGGGCAGGCAGAAATAATAGAACAACATATATTTTTATTTTTTTGACATCTCATCAAAGATGAAGAAGAATATGGAAGTCTGGGCATTAACGGGCATTTACCAACAGATGTCTCTAGTTAAGTTCTAGTGATTCAAGAACAAGGTTTTTAAATTGGTTTTTATATATAAAACTTCCAAGTATTTGAGTAGTGTGGTTATCAATAATTGGTAGAATTGCTGAATGTTACACGTGTGTAAAGTGATCACTTAAACCAGCCTATAACGGTCGTCAGCCCCGTAAATGCCCAGACTTCCATATTCTTCTTCGTCTTTGATGAGATGTCAAAAAATAATATGAAAAATAACTCCTATAATTGAAGATAATCCATATTTGAGAAAAGTATTTGGACACACTCAAAATGTTGTAAATAGAACAACACACCACTTATGGAAGGAAGGAAGTTTCTAGTCTGTATTGAGCGAACGACTCATTCAATGACATGAAAAATACATTTCTTAATAACAACCAGTATGCCTTTTTCCACAGGAGTAGGCAGAGAAAATCAAAAGCTATACTTATCTGTCTTTGTAAACATTATTCGCCTTTTTTTAATCCGTGCATCTCTTCATACATACCGAAAAATTATTTAGACTCCTGATCAGATCACGTTTAGGTTTTTGATATACGTGATCGTGCTACGTTTTGCTCGGTCTTCATCCATTCCTATTTCTAACTACATTCGTAATGTAGGAACGTATGCCGGGTACAGCTAGCAGCTATAAGTATTATTTTTCTGCCAACTAATAATCACTAAATTTATTTATAGGAAGAAGTCTGCAATAATAGTTATGTACGGAGATTACTCTCTTTATGAAAACTTTTAATAGAAAAAACTTTTGTAGTGTCATAAAATTGATCATTTGTTTTATTAAAAGTAATATGAGTAATATGTTTTTATCAAAATAAATTAATAAATTTTAAAAAGAGGGAGAAGTTTAGTGTTTATTGTGTATAAATAATGATATAATTTGTGTTTCAAACACCCTGAAAACAGTGTGCGAAAATACGTTATATGTAAATTTCTAAGTCTACCAAGTTTGAATGGTATAAGCTAAAAACGATTTCGCTTTGCGTGATTCAAATATGTATGAATTTTTTTCACATAAAACTTCACACATTACATTAACTGGAATTGTTTTATAATAATTTCTAGACATTTCGCTGTTAAATTTTATTATTAAATTATGCGATTAATTTTGGAAATAAACGTCGGAAAATGGTGCCAATAAATTGTGATTATCCTTGATGATAAGTTTTATTAGGCGTTGTTCCATGTAAAATCCAGCCATTATACATTTTCTTTGAATTATTCATACCCTTTTTTGGAGCTGTTGTAAATTATTAGCATGAAGGGGAAAAATAACTAAAGAAATGAGATGGTTCTCTAAATGTGGCAATTAAAAATGTGGTGTCCCTATCATTATTAAATCCTGGTAAAAGTTTTTCTCATTTTCTCGCAATTTTGACGTAAAACGTCTTTTATTTTAGTCAAAATAGGAGTAATATTTTTAAATAAATACTGTTTCACAATGTTTTGAGTGTCTTTTTTTTGTTCCCAAACTCTGAATTTGCTACACTTAGGAGTTTTTTTTGTGTAAAGATTATTTTATTTATTTCTCAGACATTTTTTTGAGAGTAAAAAAATAAGAAATAAAAAAGTTGTAATGTTCCTTAAAAATTATTCACATATTCACAATTATACGCGCGAACAGAATAAAAATAAGTTTTTTTGGCATAGAATGCGACTTTTGCGATAATTCGCATTTTATATTGATTTATATGGGAGAAATTATTTCGCTTAGTGAGTGTTTCACATAACGAGTATGATTCGAACGAATTATTCTCATTATGAGAGTTTCCACTAAAATTGCTTGATTATTCATGGGATCTTTTCGGGGAAGTGGATTAATAAAATATTAATGTAACATATTCATAGCATTAGGAGTTTCACATTTTTATATTTTAATTATAATAATTTTCCATATTTCTCCACAGTCACAAATATTATTTTATTAACTTTTGTCTAGGGAATTATATCCACCATTTTACATTGCTGGAATTCTATTATTGTGGGAAAATAAAACGACCATGTTATATATTTTTTCTATGAAGCGACCCTTTTTGAAGGCGGAGAGTAGTGTTTTTTGTATAATGAAGACTAAACTTTTAACATTATATGAATAATTATTTAGCTATGTGGTCTTTTAGTATGGTATTTATAAGAATATTAAGAGATTATTATGCCATGACTAAGCTGTGTTTTCAATACTTGGTCAGACATATTTTGTTTATAAAAAAATACGATTTGAAAAATGTGAAAAAAGAATAAAAATTAAATAAAAACGTAAAGAAGAATGAAGCAATAACTAATATTTTTCAACATAATTGAATGAGAATATGGAAGTCTGGAAATTTACAGGACTCATTCTCATAGACTGATTAAGGGATTATTTTACACACGTGCAACATTCAACATACTACCCATGAAATTAAAAGCTCCATAAAAAACAAAATCATATTTTCAGGCGTTTTCCAGTGTGCAAAAATTATCCGAGGATCTTGCATCTTTACTTCAAAATAAAAGGGTTTCTGCCAAATAAAAACTTTCTCAATCCAACATGTATCATGAGATTGATCCACGTATGTATGAGTTTTAAAAATTTGAGTAGTATGGTTGTCAATCATGAGTATAATGGTGAATTTTGCAGACGTATAAAGTGATCACTTAACCAGCCTTTGACAGGTCATCAGCCCTGTAAATACCCCGAGTGTAAATATCCATATGCTTCTTTATCTATGAAAAAAGTGTCAAAAAATATTAAAAATAGCTCATAAGTAGAGAAAACCCAGATTTGTGAAGAAGTATTTATTTTTACACACTCCAAATGTTGTCAACTGATGTATAGTGATGTCAATCGGTGATATATGATGAAAATTTAGAAATCAATACATTTGGTAAATTTTTATATAAATTGTAAAGCAGTGAAACTAAAATAAGCATGCATTTTTAGAAAGTAGTATGAAAAATTAATGATTTCTATTCATGGAATTTTACAGCTTTTCTTGGCTTTCTTAACATCTTTAAGGGTTAATAAAACGTGCACTCTTTTCATTACTGTTCAAGGGTAGTTTTATGGTTTCTCTCCAAGACGATGTTTTATGTAAGGGATGATACCTATAGGTACCTGTTGCGAGGCTTGTATAACAATTTTCATTACACTCTGTTTATTTTTTAAGGCGATAATTACTAAATTTGTATCAAGGTACCAGCAATAAATTGAGTTTATTGTATTTTTAAGTAATGCTACTAAATAGAACCCTTGTTAAGCAAACTTTATAAGATTTATAAAGTTAATTACTTGTTTTTTTTATTTTTTATTAAGTTGTACATAATGCGTATTATACTCGTATTACCCGTAAAGTATGCTATTAAAATGTTATATTTTAAGTTCCAAAAAAGTAAATTTTTCATATTTTTTAAGACAAAAATCATAGGTGGTGATTAAAAATAAATATTAATACTGATAATCAGTTAAATACTCGTATGTTTAAAAACGTACTCGTGTATGAAACACATTGGACTTATATAAATTAATTTAAGAAGTATTAAGTAAATACTTATATTTTCGAAAAGTGGTATTTAACATGTATTTTTTTTTTATTAAAAATGGATTAATAAGCCGAATCAATAAATGATAATAAATGGTAAATTTGTTTAATTACAAACGATTTACTTTTATTTAATAAAGTGGTAGCTTTGTTACAATTGAACTGAATTGAATTATAATTGAACAAATTCAATTATTTTTTTGTTGCCAAGGTGTAAACAACTTTTTTCGCATAAAAACGATATTTACTTTATCGCAACTTATAAAAATTGTGATTTTTTTTACCTGAAGTAACTCGATTTATAATTCAAGCAATGTATATGTCACACAAACTAATACGTGCATGTTAACTCGAGTGTCCTATTAAATATTGTTCTTCTCCTTCTCTTTAGTACTTTTTGCAAAATTTAAAAAAATAATTTGATTTTTAATTTAAGTTTAACTTAGAAATTACATTTTTTTCTAAAACCGATTGTGAGACGTGTTTCGATGCATTTTGCATAATTTTCCAACATCCAAAATACATTTCACAAGAAATTTTTAAGAAATAGTGGTATATACTAAGTAAAACGTTAAATAAAAATTTAAAAAATTTACCACAAACCGACTGCAGAATCAAGTATTACTACTTTTATTAACTATTATACTCACTACTTTTGTGGAGGTCTATTGAATTAAATATAATATGATACCAGCGATCTTCTACTGAATCTTTTCGACAAAGTTATTTTATTCATAACAAAATATGTTTCCTTTTATTATTACTAAAGATAAGCGATTTAAGGGGGCATACCTTTTCATATTTCATAAAGCTCTTTTCTCTCCGAATCTGTAAATAAATGATGACGTAAACAGGCCAAATGGGGAGCTTTATTGGAATAGACATTTTATGAGATTCCTTCGTCTATTTTTCATGGGATTCAATATTCTGGAAAAATAATACGATTTACAAGCTTTTTGAAGCTTTCGCTAGAAAAAATGCTTTTCTTTCTCAACTTACCAATAAATTTTCTAGTTGTATAAGCACGTGAACGTTTTTCATATTATCTTTTAACAAAATATACTTTTGTCTTAAATAATACGAATATACCACATGTTCTTATATATATATATATATATATATATATAAATCAATGTATATAAATATACATATATATATATATATATATATATATATATATATATATATATATATATATATATATATATATATATATATATATATATATATATATATATATATATATATATATATATATATATATATATATATATATATATATATATATATATATATATATATATATATATATATATACACACACACAAATCAATTCTCTATTCAAATTACAGTGTTAATTACCGTTTATTCTAAATTTTATACTTACGAAGTTATTCACTTATTGCTTTGAAATTCTGTTATTTAATACGGGCATGTTTTAATAATAGTTTCTCATTTCACCAATTGATTGGACATTGTGTTAATCTTTTTTCAAAAATAAATAAATTCACATTTTGAGTGGATATCTTAACGTTTTTTTCGAACACCTTAATTTTTTTTCGTAAAGAAAATGAAAACGTAAAATCCGATACAATTTCCATTGAAAATAAATTTGACAAATTCTGACGCATGAATTTTCCATTCCGAAGTAAATTACAAAGTTATCACGTTTCAATATTTTCCTACAGTCAATTCACCGTAATCCCTTTTAAATTTCAGTTTACACAAGTATGAGAGGGTTTTTTTTGTTTCAAAAAAGGTCTCGTGAAATTAGGGATGAGAAAGATGAGAATGTGAAGTCATGAGTGAGGTAAATGGTGGCCAAGGGAAGTATAAAAAGGAACGTAGGGAAGGCGCGATGGGTACATTTAATATAATTGAAGTATTATGCAATCGTTTGAAATAGTATTAAGGTAAAAGGCTTCCCAAAAACGTTTTAATTTTGAGACATTACTTTGAATTTGTTCCATAAAATGTTGGATCAATATATTTAACGATAAAAATTTCAGAAGTTCAAAATATATTAATAATTGTGGTATCACCAATATACAATATAAATATATATATAAATAACATAATTAAGATATAACGCGAGTGTTTTAGCTAGAATTTTCACCCATTATTTTTACATTACATTTGACACATGAAATTATAGTAACTTTAAACATAAAGTATTAATGCACTCACCAGACGGCATAGGCTATAAAACTTAAAATGTTGAAGCCTGCTGAGGATTATGATAAGCGGTGTTGCCTAAGCCGTAGCTAGATTTCAGAGTCACTTGGACGTTAGGTAATTAAAAAAAAAAATAGTTTTAAAATCACTATAAATATTTTCACTCCAATATTTATTAAATATTACCCTGGACTGGTTGGTACCTGAAGCGGAAGGCTGATCACCTTTCCTTTGTGTGTTAACGATCAAGATCCCACTGTGTTTATATAATGCAGTGCCCTATGTACCATTGGGGTGCGGATAAGGGTTTGAATTGAATTGATTTGAAATAAATATTATATTATAACTTAATTATAATATCAACCGGTTTCGAAGCTAACCGCTTATTTTTCAAGAATGATTAACACTTAATAGTAATATAATAAATAATTACATTAGTGGGCTTTTTGCCAATAAGCAATATCTTCCAACCAACCAAAAATTATTTTTTGACTTACCGGTCCGTTTGGCGCTCAGGTGACCGTAGAGGCGCGACAGGTCGATGCAGAGGGCGGGGGGCAGAGTGGAGAAAAGCGCGATAAGCAGCACGCCCGCCGCGGCTACCTGCTTGGCCGCCATGCCTAGAAAGACCAAATTAGCCAATTTATTTAAAGTTGTTGGGTAATATATCCAAAATAAAACAAGGTTTGTTGGATTGAATTCTACATTTATTTATGAACATATATGTTAATACGTGACGCATTTCGTCTTCTTGTCCAAATTGTATAATTTTAGTCAGTGTTTGATAATGTCCTAAAATAAATTGACTAATTTATTCATAGTTGTTGGGTAATATATCCAAAATAAAACAACGTTTGTTGGATTGAATTGTACATTTATTTATGTATACGTTAATACGTGACGCGTTTCGTCTTCATAGGACATTGTCAAACACTGACTAAAATTATCTACAAAATGTCCTTGTATGCTAACAATAATTGCTATTATTAGGTCTAGGAGTATATATATATAATGGTGGGTATTTCGGTGGGTAATGTGGATTTTTATGAATGTTAAGATAAGCAATGTAGTTAAATGTCAATTAGGGTACATGAATACAATTTGGACAAGAAGACGAAACGCGTCACGTATTATATACATAAATATATATACATATTTAAATATATACATAACATATACATAAATAAATGTAGAATTTAATCCAACAAACCTTGTTTTATTTTGGATATATTACTCAACGATTCAAAATGGAATTCTGCCAACTGTCTGCAGTTACAATAAATAATTTATTTATACATTACATCACTTGGCTTGAGTGATCATAACTTGACCTTTTTTGCCCATGATAGAACAATTACACTGATTTGATTTTTGAAAGTTGCAAATATGCTTTTTTTAAATCTCTAAGACGTTTGTTATGAGCTAGAATGCCATCTGTTGTTGAAAAGATTTAACTTTTTTTAAACATGTAGATGAAAGTGTGTATATCCGAATTAGTTTTTATCGAAACATATTAAAATCTTAATAAAGAAGTCTATTGAGTTGGAAATATAGAAGTTTGGGCATTTCAGCGCTTACAACCTGTTATTGGCTAGTTTATGTGATCACTTTACACACTGTTACATTCACCATCCTACCCACGTTAGACGACTACATTAAAAAAATTCAGAATGTTGAATAAACGCTTCAATTGAAAATATCACCTTTCAAGTGAAACTTATGGAGCGAATGTAGTTGGAAAAAGAAGCAGAGGACGACCGAGGAAAACTTGGCACAATCAGGTATGTCAAATACTTGAAAGCGGCCGGGTCAGGAGTCGTAATAATCGTCGGGTATGTATGAGGAGATGCATGAATGTAGAAGAGGCAAAGAATGTTTGCAAAGACAGAGTGGTGTGGCGTTCGATTCTCTCTGCCTACCCCTGCGGGGAAGCGGCGTGATGGTTAGTTAGTTAGTTAAGTGAAACTTCGTCTACGATATCTATGATTAAAATTAACAAGTCAGCAGAACATTTCATGAAATGTAATTAAATTATATGGATAAAGTTTTGGTTTGTTATGTTTGTAAATAAATGTATATTGAAAATATTATGCATATACGTTATTTACTGAATTTCAATTGTTTCTTAACATATTCTCAACATCTTTAGATTGAGTAATAAAATGTTCGCTTCCATAGTTTAGTAGTTACCATGTTATTATTACATATTGGCTACCATACTAGAACAGCCGGGTTCGATTCCCAGAAGGGTGAAAATAACATTAGCGTTTTTTCACATATTACCGTTTATTTGATTTCAATCTAGAGCGTAAGACTAGTCGCATTGATTTCATGTAACTAACGATCAACCTAAAATTACATCAATTTGATGCAGTGTTATATGCACCATTGATTAGAGTAAAAAGAAGAACAAATGAAATTTAATGAAAAGAGTCTAAAAATTTCATATTTCGTCTTGTATATGTGGAGCAGATAAAAGGTGGTTTTTTATTAAAATGGCGCTGTATAAATTATTCAAAATTATTATAATTATTATATTATTATTGGCCCGTAAACTAGAACTACTTAAGTAGCCTCCAAAGTAAATCCTTTTAAATTTTCATATTATTCAGTTTACTTTTAAATTACTAGCATTGAATTTACAATGGTATAGTTGAAAATTTATTATAAACGTAAACGTTACTCGCCTTTGACAAAATCTCTTATTCACTGACCGTAAACATCAACCTTCCGGCGGTATATATACTCGTAAAAGATAGTAGATTCAACGAAGTTAACAAACTGACTGCACAAAAACACACCCTGATCATCAAAGGAAACAAAGGTTTCAAACAAAGAGATAAAAAGAGTGACAAACGAACATTTCAAATCCTCAAAAGCTTTCTCAAATGGTATTCCACTAGACTCGTTAACATGTATGAAACTTCAGTTAAAAGTTCATGAAAAATTAAGTACCCCTAGCTTAAACTTTATAAAATAAAACAACTTTGTTTTAACCACTTTTTATGAGTACACTTTTTCCAACCGGTTTCGACAAGAACCTCCATCATCAGGGTTAATGTACTTATTCTAAAACAATTAAATACTCATAGTAAGAATTACTACATAAACCCCGATGATGACAAGATTCTTATCAAAACCGGTTGGAGAAAACTAACAATAAAAAGTGGATGAAAACAAAATTTTATTTTGTAAAGTTTATAAAATGAATTAGATGTTAAAAGAAATAAATATAACTTTATAAACCATTTACAATAATGCATCTCATATGTTACAAGTAAATGTAATATAATAAATGGAACTTTTTCCAAGCGAATGCATTGCGCTGAAAACTGAGCTTTTCCCCTCGCAATTCAGTAAAACTTGTCAAGCACAAATAGGTATATGCTACGAGTACGTCATGCTTCCAGGTTCCAGGTTCCAGGTTCCAGGTATATATTGTACTTGCCACTGGGAGCTAGTAGAATAGTGAGTGAACAAAGCGCAATTTCCAGGCGTACCTGAGAATAATGGTGCCATAGAAATTTCAAATGCAAATTTCCTTAGAATCATAGCTGTTGGTTGAATCATGATGCGTGAAAATGAGATTCATGAAAATGAATTTCAGAACTTAAAATTACTCAAAAACAAAATATTGCAACGAAAAGGAAAAGGGTTGCACTTTATATAATATAATATTCGTGGGAAAAAAATGCATGTTTTTTCCAGAAGATAAATAATAATTACTAAAGTACTATTTTGTCATATAAAAATTAGATACTTAAAATGCATAAATGTTAACCCAACATAATTTTAATTAAATAATGATTGTCCATTCACAGTTTGCAAAAATGGCTATTTCTTTAATGAGTTTATTTGAAAATGTTCATTTCAAAATCACATTAAATAAATGTCCGTTATATTACTTTGACCTAAATAAATAAATAAACTAATTCAATTTGATATTTAGTAATGAAAAATGAAAATATTAAAATTGTTTATAATTTAATAAAAACGGAAAATCATCAAAAGTACGGATAAAAAAAAATTAAAACTTTTACCCCTTGAAGTGTGTTTTCTCTATCCATTAAAAAACTGAATTAACAAATTGACATGGTGATCACAATACGTAATAAATATTTATTTAGTATTCGCCCTGAATTTCACGAATATACTGTTATGAAAAAATGTATTGGATTAAGAATAGTCCATTAGGGCTTTATTGAAATCACTTTGTTAGAATAACATAAGAAATGTTGATGACCCAACCCCAACAAGCGTAACACTTAATGTTATACAAGGTGAAGCGATGAAGTGAAATCGGTATCGATTATTTTAAGACAATGTTTTATTCGATTCTTATTAGATTTAAGTTTAGTACTGGTAACAATTTTACTGGTTGACATTTCTTATTGGAATTGCATTTCATACAATAAAATAACAACTTTATATATTTTTACATCTCAATATAGATGAACAATAATGCGGAGGTTTAGATATTTACATGCCTTATAACCTATGAATAAATATAACCGGTCAAATTAAAAGCAAGATAAATAATTTAAAAGTGTTTTCGGGAGTTTCCTAGTATGTAAAAATAATCCGGGGTTCGGATCAAAGGATAAAAGGGTCTCTGCTAAATAAAAGCTTTCCCATTCCAATAAAGATATGTAGCTTTTATAGACTTGTACGCACTGTGCCATGAGATTGATCAAATATCTAGAAGAGAGAACCCAGATTTGTGAACAAGTATTTCGACCTAATTAAAATATTATAAACAACCATTCAGTTTTTTGTGACCGTATTTTGTCATTGACTGTATACCAGTCATTTTGAGTCTCAAAATTTGCATAAAAAATTCTTTAACGTAAATTTAAAAAAATCCTTTACAAAATACTTATTACATATATATTTCAGCGTCCTGTCAAAAATATGTAATTTCACTTTAAAAGCAATTTCGTATCGTTCAACCCCACCTTTCACTACCAAGTATTGCGTGGGGTATAATGTACGATTGTTCACATCTTGTTTTTTTTTATAAAACTACTCGAAATGGGGTTTACTGCGCATAATTTTTAATCGACCACAAAAAAAAATAGTTACCATAGATATGAAAATAGTCAACACAAGACTTTATTTCCATCGTAAACAGCTCCATGTCCATTTTTAATATTAAATTCATTTCCAGAATATTTATCATGATTAAACATATAATATGAATATTATCAACAATATAAAATGGTCACAGTTTTTCTTTTATTTCAAGTACATGTTTTTATATTTTTAATATATTTAAATAAAAATTTAGAATTGATACGTTAGTTCACAAACTTATTCGCTTATATTTTTAAACAATAAAAATATTGTTTTTTTTAAATACTGTTAATATTCATAATTACGTAAAAAATCAGGACGGGGTTAATTTTATGGACCCTTCTGTAAAGTATGGTCTTTTTTTTACTTGTACCCTTCGTGTACGTAATATATTTTTTCTCTTTTAATTTACGTATGATGAAATTCAGTATTTAGATGCAGTACCATCCAGCAAACAAAACTTAAGACACTCTCAAAATCAAATTCACAATCTTGTGAAAACTGTAATTTAGTTATTGTATTTATTTAAGTAATATCTTATTTTTTGACATCTCACCAAAGATGAAGAATAATATGGAAGTCTGGGCATTTACGGGGCTGACGACCGTCATGGGCTGGTTTAAGTGATCACTTTACACACGTATATCATTCACCAATTCTACCCATTATTTACAACCATACTACTCAAATTCTTGGAAGTTCTGTATATATGAACCAATTTAGAAATCTTGTTCTTGAATCACTAGAACTTCACTAGGAACATCTATTGGTGAGATGTAAAGAAACCTTTTATAAAGCAGAAACTCTTATATTAGTATGTGAGGTCCGAATCCTGGATTATAATCACACACATGAGAAACGCCATAAAATACCATTTTCATTTTTATTATTTAAGCTTATAATTTGACCAGACAATTTATTTACAACATTTTGAGTGTGTCCAAATATCATCATCTAATAATAATGTCATCTTTGATGAGATGTCAAAAAATAATATGAAAATAACTCCTGTAATTGAAGATAATCCAGATTTTGTTAACATGTATTTGGACACACTCAAAATGTTGTAAGTAATATCTCATTACATATTACTAACACCTTTACTTAATTTTCTTTATTTTTATTTGCTGATATTTTACCCTTTATGACTGTTTTAACAACTAACTAAGCGTTTAGCTACAGTGATGGAGATTTTGCGTTAAATTTTCAGGGGGGGTCAAAATAAATGTGATTTTTAACTCAAATATTTATTTTATATTAAACTGGTACATGAAAGGCAGGGCTGATATATTTAACGACCAAGATAACACTATTTATAAACGATGCAGTGGTCTATGTACTACTGGGTTAGAATAAGGGTCTGAAGAAAAGACAAAGAAACCAATCCACTACTCTTTTAAGACATAAAGAATTATTAAACATAAAATATCAATTAAAATGATTGACCTTTAATTTGACTTTTAATTTAATAGAATGTTCCTTAATCAAGCATTTTGACTAGTATTCTAAAATTAAAATCCTCAACATCCCTTTCGAGCTTCTTGAAACGATGTACGTTCCGTACACGTGACTTGTATCATAATTTAAGCGAAATGTGCTTATTTTATATTCATAAAGCTACTCTCATATCGCAGAGGAAAGTTCAAGTCTTTATTTAAAATAATTCATATGAAGGAATACTTAGAGGGACAAAGTTAAACATATGCAAAGACAGCAAAAAGGGTATCAATATTTCCTAGACTGTGCCTTTGGAGGTCACCTTAAACTGCGCATATTAAAATATCATATTTAATGAACTTATAAAATTTATTTGTCAAAAAAAGGGATGAGAAAAATACGTTAAGTCTTTATTCAAAGCAACATTTCAGACTTTGATAAACGGAGTATAATAATTTGCAAAAATGGTCATGATTCATCAAGAGTAAATATTAAGTCAAGAAACATCTGGTATAAAACAGAGACAAAGTTACATTAACACCTTCACAACTGGTGTCACAATTCGTATTATTTTATTCTTCATCTAACCCTTATCTGTACCCAATGGTACATTTTCTAACCCTTACCCGCACCTTATGGTGCATAGGGCACTGCATCGTATTGACACTATTGTGCTCTCTTTTTTAAATTTTGGTGTACAGTGAAACCTCTGTAATCGGAAATTACGGGAACTTCGAAATAGGAACAAGATTTTGAAAAAGATTTTTGTTTGTTAAAAAAGATTTTTTACTACATTTAATTCATATATAACCTGATTTCGTTTTTAAAAAATGTTGAAAAGTTAATAAAATGTACATAACTGTACCTGTATTTCTACTCAAGTATATACTGGAATAATATTTTAATTACTTTTTTACATCTCAACATAGATGAAGGATAGGGAAATCGGAAAATCTGGGCATTTACGGGGTCAACGACCGTCATAGGCTGGTTGAAGTGATCAATTTACACGTGTAACATTTAAGAGTTCTACCCATGATTGACAATCACACTACTTAAATTCTTGAAACCTTTAGATATATCTTTCAAGAATATGAGTAGTGAATTGGTAAATGTTACACGTGGGGAAAGTGATGACTTAAACTAGCTTATGACGGTCGTAAACCCTGTAAATGTCTTTCATATCCTTGATCATCTTTGTTGAGATGTAAAAAAAAAGTTGAAAAAATAACTCAGATTTTAGAGATAATCCAGATTTGTGAACAAGTATTTTAACACACTCAAAATGTTGTAAAGTATACTTTTAGTGTAAAATGTAAAAAAAAATATGGATTGAAAGGTAAAAGGCGCTTATAACGTAACTACTGTAATGTAAAGTATGTGTGCACCGTATTACGAATTTCTCGGGTAATCCGAACTTTTACAAAGCCGAACAGGCGACAGCTCCAATTAATTCAAATTTCCGAAGCTCAACTGTATTTGTATGCGTGTAAGATTGTATAGTTGTTTTTCTATAAAGCCTAGGTCATAATGGGTTACACGAATAATGCGTCTAACTTAAATTATGATGGTTTTGTCTGACAGAAGGCTGTTTATCGTACCCACGTTAGTCTTTGTTAGTTCCTAATCTTTGATGTACAGAGGATTATTCTCCCGTCTTGTTCTGACCGTCGTAATTCCAACGAGCTTAAATTTCTTAGGTTTGGATCAAATATATAATATGTTATCTATTAGAATTATACAGGCAAAAGCTTTATTGCGGGAGCTTAGCGGTGAGCTTCAGTGTCCTGATACCAACAGTGATAAATGGAAATAAACGCAAAGTTCGCAAAAGAAGAAATCTCGTATATTTAATAAAGTTTAAATTCAAACTGTGGTATAGATATTAGAAATCTATGTACCATTATCAGCAAAATAATGTAATGGTGAATGATCAAGAGTTAATTTTATGATAATTTTAAAATGTTTATATTCTAAATTTTATCTCTTTTTTGTGCATATATCATGTTAAAATGTTTAAAAAAAGTAAAAATGTATTTAAAAAAAACTCCACCGATAAGACACACAAGATGGCTTGGTAGATCTCTGCATTTTTCAAAAAAAAATCTAAAATTGTGATTTAAAGAAATGTTTACAATTTATGTTAATAGAAAAAATAAATTTTAGGTATTTTACCGAATAAAAATATATTTGAAAGCAAAGAAACGAAAGAATTCAACTCTGCGATAGGTATTTTAACCTAAATTAATGAAAAATGTGGACTGAGAAGGTTTAGGCATGTGGCTTGAGTGAGGAAAGAATAAACGTATTGGGCGAATGTTTTAAATAGAAACAGAGAAAAACCGTGGAAAATTTGACATTATCAAGTAGGTACATTAAACATTTGAAAGTGGGCAGAAAATAGTATGTATGAAGAAATGAATAAATGTGAAATAATCAAATATTGTTTGTAAAGAAAGAATGGTTTGGCATTCTATCTTCTCTGCCTACCCCTATGGAGAAGTGTCACGATAGTCAAGTTAGGTTTTGAAATAAAACAGAGTTTATGATATTTAAAAGAATAACTTTAAAAAGGTTTTAATGAACATTCTTAACCCATTATAATTCAAAGATTACGAGTAATGTACAAGTTTAAAAATTCATCTGTAATGAGGTATCTTTAATCTTTTTTTGAGATGTCATATCCAATACTTGATTTTTTTAAATGAAGTTTTAAAGTAAGGGCATTAACAGGGGTAATGATATCTCATTTGCTGGTTTAAATAAATACTTTATACACTATATAACATTCACCATTCTAACTATGATGAAACTTCAACATGACTTTTGATTTGGAATAATGTGTCGACAGAACATTAATTTCAATCATTTCACCTAGATATTTATTTTAATTTATAAATTTACACAAATTTCTTTGGAAAAAAATAAACGTTTCTTTGAAAAATAAATTATTTTTTGATTTTATTTAATCGATATTTAACTTATTAATTAATAAAAAAGGGATATTTTTTAATAGATGCAATGTTTTTTCATCAAAGTATTACTCATTAAAATTTCCGTGGCGTGCATGTCTGACCCACCCTATTCCGTAGGCTGACGTTGTACTAAACCCGACCGTAGGCGTTAAGTTCCACCCGTCATTAACAATCCATTCAGGTTAAACCAGACACTAGCCGTTGCGAGCTTTAATGAAAATTTGATTATATTTTGTTTTGAATTCACGGTTCACCCTCGGAGAGACGGAGATTACGTCGAAATAAAAACCATGAATCATTATTTGGGTCTGTTGATTATTATTACGCGGCTATTCATTAAGTTTATTAATTAATTAATGGAAATATTATTTTGCGCAATTAACTCTTCATAAAGCCTCGATGGGAAGAGAAAATTTCTCGTTAAATTATTAACCTACCCTTTAAAGTGGTAGCTTATATATTATATTTTATCTCTTAATGATTATTAGGAGTTTCCATTTTTTTAAACAACCCACCATTTAAACTAGTACATCGCTGATATTTTAATCCTTATCTACACCTTAATGGTGCATAGGGGACTGCATCATGTAAACGCAGAGTTATCTTGATCGTAAACACATAAAGGAAAGGTGATCAGCCCTCCGCTTCAGGTGTAATATTAAAAAAATATAAGTGTTAAAAAAACACTTTTAATTATTTGACACCCCCCCCCCTACCCTGGGAATCGAACCCAAGAGCTCCAGAACAGTAGCTTAGCGTGCTGACCATTGCACTACGGATACGGAAGTAGAGTAGCTAATATAGTATATTTTTTCCTCCATTGATTATTTTCTGTGTAAAAACCGAAAAAAGAGATAAAAAAGAAAAAGACATTAAAAAAATAATAATAATTAATTTTTTATTAGTAACCTTCATTTTTAATAAAAATACATATTTTTTTCAAAACATTACTATACATTACATAGTGAACTCTATTTCTATTCCTTATAAATAAGTAAATATAAATAAGAGTGAATGAGGAAAGAACGGTAAAACAAATTTATGAGGTGAAAATGAGCAAAGGAAGACTGAAAAAAACTTGTCACGATCAGGTATGTCAAACACTTGAAAGGGGCCAGGTTAGAAGTCGAAATAATCGGCGGGTATGTTTGAGAAGACGCATGAACGTGGAAGAAGCGAAGAATTTTTGCAAAGATAGAATGGTGTGGCGTTATAATCTCTCTGCCTAGCTCTGCGGAGAAGCGGCATGAGGGTTAGTAAGTTAGTTAGTTTAAATCGGTCATTACATGAGCTTAGATTAAGATCGATACATCTTACATAGTTTATTTTACTATCCATATAAAAATATGTAGAATATATCACTCACTCCTTTCAAGAAGATCATAAATAAAATAAAAAAAACTGATTTTTCAGGAGAACGTTTTAAAAATATAACACGATGTATCAAAAATAAATATCAAGCCACTTACTGAACTTTTTGCTGTGTAAGAGATCTTTGAGGTGAAACCTGAAGGTTTTTTCTCCATTTGAAAAATATTTAGCATATTTAAAAAAATAAACACTCTCTGCCCTGTAGCGGGTAAATATTAAGTTAAAAATATGCCTCTTTTGCTGGAATATATTACATTTTCTAGGCATTCCGAAAACATGCACAACTTAAAGATGACGATTTTTGATTTATGACGTTCTTGAAAGGAGTGAGCGATATGGTAAAGTGTAAGGATGCCATTTTATCATTTATGAATGTAAAATGACACATTACGGAACCTCTAAGTTGAGAATATAAAAAAAAGTGTTTATAAAAGGTCAAAGCTTTTTCTTTTTTTCTTTCGTTAACAAGAAGTGGCATTTTCAGCAAACGTCTCAGGAAAGATTCAGGTTTTATGAAAGGTTACAATATTTGCATAATTCAAGCTCTATAACCATCTGCCGGGGAACGAGTAGCGCAGAGTGGAAAACGTTTTTATAATGAAAGTCTCTTCAGCTAGAGCCATTTACATGACACGCCTTGTAATGTTTATGTTTAAGTCAGCCTTATGGGGAACAAAGAGTTTCCTAACCCATAAAACAGGAAAAAAACCATTGGAAAAGATTCAACACGACATAAAAATCTGGTTAGTGAAAAGTTCAGGTTAAACTCGCCTTTTTTCAGGCAAATTTCAACAAAACTAATGCAAATATTACAAAGTATTATTAATTATTTATATTCAAACCAATGTATTTACATGTCACGATGCTTATAGGTAATAATGGTATGGTATGTTTTGCTTACTGATCACTTTTACCATTTTTCCAATAGAAATTACCTTATAAATATATTCTATGCGTTCATTAGATTTTTTTTCATACTTTTTCTTGAATATTTTTCGCAGATACTTTGTGGTACATTTTATAAATATTATAAAATAAAACAACTTTGTTTTAACCTTTTTTTCATTATTAGTACACTTTAATCTACCGGTTTCGACAAAAACCTTGTCATTATCAGGGTTTATTAAATTCTAAAACATTAAAAAACATTTAAAGACTCATAATAATTACATTCCTTTACCAAAAACTTCCACACACTCCGTAAAAATTCCAAATGTGTGAAGTTTTTTCCAAGGGAATGTAATTAATTGTGAGTATTTTAATGTTTTAGAATATTATCAACCCTGATGATGACAAGGTTTTTGACGAAACCGGTAGGTTACAGAGTACTAATAATAAAAAAGTGGTTAAAAAAAGTTGTTTTATTTTATAATTTTTCTATAGTGTTTTTGTTTTCCGTCATCAACCCTTATGCAAAACCAATGGTATTGAAGGAAACGCTCTTAGGTGATCTGATTTATTATTTATATGTAAAAATACTATTACAACACGGCATAAAAATCTCTTTTATGGAAAATTCAGGTTAAACTCGCCTTTTTTCAGGCGAAATTCATCAAAATTTAGTGCGAACATTACCAAGCATTATTAAATATTTATATTCAATGCAATATACATAATACGATGCTTGTGGGTGATCGTGAGATATTATATTACGCTTACGGAACATATAACCATTTTTTCATACAGAAATTACCTTACAAATATATTAAAATATATCATTAACCCTTATGCATAACCAGCGGTATAAAAGGAAACGCTCTTAGGTGAATTGTTTTATTCTTTATACGTATGTGTAATTCTAATTTATTATCTATGTTCTGTAGGGTTACAAAAATAATTGAATTTATTTCAATAATTTTACAGAGGGTTAAACAATATTTTATAATCACATTTTACCCTCCTGATTTAGATCAGAAGAAAACCTTCAAAACCAAAAAATCACAGTGAGGATTTTGAATGGTTCAATGATTTAGTTGAGATAAGTACCGTGTTGTCGGAGATTTGTTGTAGAGATTAAATGTTTTTATGTTGTATTTTAATTAAATAATGACTCATTTCCGTCATTTCCGCTGGTTTAAATAAAATAATACAATTTAAAACATTTACTTCCTATAACGTTCCCTCCGATAAATCGAACCCATATCAACGTTATAGGGGGCTTACTTTATACTGGCGGTAGTGTAATTACAAGAAGAATCTTTCAAGCCTGGTGATGAGAAGTCAGACGAAGCGAAAAACAAGTTTGAACTCTCTGAAGGGGTCCTTGGACCTCAGGGCTCAGGTACATAGTCAAATATAGCAAAATCAACCAAATTAAAATACCAAATTACACACGACCACAAAATCAATCAATATTAGTTCCACGAAACGCTCTTGTTACATTTTTCCCAGTAAAATTTATACCTCCTGTGGGATTAATTCCAATACCTAAAAATGCAACAGGCAAATCTCTTCCTAGTTGATGCAACAGTTATTTGTAATAAAACTCTGACCGTTGTGCTCGTAAAATTCAGGGTAATGTTTTATTTATCGGAAAGCGACCCTAACAAGCCGTCACACTACGTTGGAGGCTTCATTCAGTCAAACAAGTAAATTATATTGTTATTGTAATCGATAGAATGAAAATATATTTCTTATTTATTAGGGAAAGACTAATTAATGTAAAACATTTTTGATTAATTACAAAAAAAGATAATCCTTTCTTTCAGTATCTACTGAATAAAATAAACAAAAGTTTTTTTTTTTATTTTAAATCCACTTTCGAATATGCTTTCTTGAATGATATGTTTTATATTTTTTTATTGCAAAGGAAATATATTTATTCAGATTGAATTTTCTTATACATTAAGGAATAATGATACGTGCGTTTTTTATAGAATTTAAGTTAAAAAAAAAATATGTTCATTAGTTAAAATATAAATACATGGCTATGAAAAGGTCTTTTAAGCAGACTAAACTTGAATATTTTTTTTGAGGTTCATAATAGTTCCGACGGGATTGATGAAATCGATAATACAAATAAAAAAATAATTTCACGTACTTCGTCAGTAAAGATAATGCTTAAAATCATTATTCGTAAATGTATTTTTTTTTGAAAAATATTAATTTATTTAAAAAAACATTTTTTGCCCGTATAAAATTTTGGCGCAGTTATAATATTTCTTTTTGCAAAGCCAAACAATTTTTAGGTCTAAAGTTATTTTACTTTGATAATTGAATGCTTGTCTCAAATATGAATTTTCTACAAGCTCACTAGAATTCTATTTTAGTATAAAAAAGCTGATCTTTAATCCTTTTTTGTTTGAACCAGTTTCTTGGATCTTAAGTGAGGCCATCTAAGAAAAAAACGTCACCATTTTTTTAGTCAAAAATAAAATATATTTTATTTCAAAGGGATAACTAATTAAATTTATAATAAACCATAATTTCAACTCAAGCAGTCGTAAAATTTTTATTTGATAAGTTAAGTTTTTCTAATTAACACGATAATTTTTTGTAATAATTTTACCATCCTTTTTCGTTTAGTATGTAAAATGTGACACCAAAAATTTAAGACCATAAATTTGCATTTATTTGACTGCAAATTTATGATTGGTTGTAATAAAAATAAAAGTACAATCTTTTGAAATATGATCTTAACGCGTTTCAATATAACAAAAAATGCGTGTAAAAAAGTGAATGCTTATTTTAATGTTATTTAATTTTTTAGAAACAATATTGTCGTGAGATGTAGAAAATAGTGTTGAAACTCAAAAAAATGGAGGCTTATACTTTCGTTTTGGGCGCCGTTCGGTTCCACCCCCATAACAAAGGAAACGATGAAAACTTGGAGAACTTGTTGATCAAGTATAGAAGTATCAACCCTTAAAAATAATCCTGAAAACATAGTATTTTTCTACATGGTAAAAAATAGCTGTTTTGTATTTTATTTCAATAATTATAAATATTAATGCTTTTTTTGATATTTGAATACCTAGAATGGAAGATTAAAAACTTTTTTTTTTTAAATCAGGAATCCCGTTCTTTAAATTTATACTCGGGATCATTTTTTCAATTCATTTAAGTTTTTATAGGAAATAAAATATTTTCGTTATCTGAATTCAACATTTTATTTTTGATTCTTAAAAAAAGTAGAAGAAAATGTTATTGTGTAAAAAATATTTTTTTTCATGAATAATACAACAAAGAGACTGAAAATCAACGTTGCGTCGCTATGCAAAGAGCCTGGAGAATTATTCATGAAGTGAACGTATGTGTATTGTTTGAACGGGAAAATATACCTATATATACTCTAGAGTTGGTAGTATATATGTGCTAATATGAGACCAACCTTATTGATAGAGGTTCCGCGTTGACGTGAGGACACTAGCACTTCTAACTACGGAATGCCAGCTACGGTTCTACGGATCCAGCAGCGCCCTCTACGCGAGCTTTTATACTATCGTTCTCTTCCCACGTCACGCCGCTCCGCCAATAGCTACCCTCGGAACTAGCGCCAACCGGCATTTCCACCAATCGCAGCCCCGCGTGAGACGGCGCTATCTCACCCTGGGTGGAAAATTCTAGCAACGCACGGGTCAGACAGAGAAGAAAAATTTCAGGTGAAAATTTTTGCCCTAAGCGCAATAAACTAGGGCAATGTTGAAAAGATTGCGTTGGGCGAGGTCAGCTTATAACTTTACTTTTCATTTCAACTTGGAAATATTTTAAGAAATAATATACATTTAAGCCTGCTTCCTACGAAGATACTTCTATTGTTCAAAATTTAATGTAAGTATTATGAAGTTTCCCTTTTCAGGCAGCTTTATCGCCGAGCCAAACAAAGGGAATCTGGGAACAATTTGCGGATTTTGAAACTACTAATACAATTCTGGAACGGTTTTTTCTTCTTTTTACTGAAATTTTATCTACATATTTTGCCCACTTTGAAACGCAATCTGGTGTGAAGGGAGGGATTTTCCAGACTTAATGTTACCAAGGCTAGTAAAAATAGAATTTTTCAATGCCTCGCAAACTTAACAAAAACAAGTAACATTTCTCATCCAGACTACCTTTTTTACCCATTATACATAATAAACCCCTGATTTTAAATTAATGAAATTTAAAACAAAAGTCGAAATAGTTTTTTAAAATTAATTTTTCGAAAAAAATCTTATTTTATAAATTCATCTGAAAATAAATTTTATTATTTTAAACTAAAAAAAACATCTTTTATTTTTTAAAAAATACATAATATAAATGTATCTACGTAATATTATCGACCATAGCTTTCATTTAGTATATTCAATGATTTTTTGTATCAAACATTAATCGAAAAAACTAGAAAAATAGTATTAAATTGATAAACATCCTGTTGCAAAAACAATAATTATTATTAGGATAGAAATTATTTGTATACGATCTACCTACCGTTTTAACATGTTGCTTTTCATATATCATTTAGTTAATGGCACTATTGATCACCTTTCCCTAATAGATCACAAATAATTAATATACCTCTTACAGGCAACAAATAAAAAGGTATAAAACTGTTACAAATTATTTTCGAAAATCTTCTTATATCTAACTAATTTGGATACATTTGTTTTAAGTTTTTAGTAAATGAGTCCCGAGATAAGATTTTAAGTTGGATATATGTAAGAGCATATATATTGGATAAATGTAATTGGATAATGTTATTGGTAATAAGAGTAATATATGTAATTGGTAATTGGTAATAAGAGCATACATATTGAAATATGTAATTGGTAATAAGAGCATACATATTGGATATATGTAAGAAGATATATGTATTATGCTTAATACTTATCTCTTGATAATTATTTAAAAATTTTAGGGAAATTCAGGCATGTTCATAAAAATTCTAGTATTTAGAAGCTGCTATCAATACACATAACAGAACATTAACGTAATTCATAGAAATAGGTTTTTGTTTTCTTCCAAATCAAATTGAAGATAAGATATGAACATACATATTGTCATACATACTTATGAAGTTTTGATGATTCTAGTCCAATATAAATATTGACCAATTTTATTATTCTTTGTAAACGATAACAATTATACTTGAAAGTGTTTTTTTTATCAGATGTGTAATTAATCATCACACGAAAAATCATTTTATTAAATCACACGAAAAATGAATTAAATTATCAATGTATGAAGAAACAAATTTCTTATCGTTTTGATAATGTGTACTCAGATAAGCATTAAAGTAATATAACGTGGAAACTGTTAGTATCAAAGTTTCAAATATCGGTAACGGTTCAAAATTTCCACCTCTGAAATCATTAATTTACATTCTCTTAAATCATTTAAGTTCTCTTGAATTATTCATTTTTAATTTAATCGTAAGTTAACAATAAAAAATGATGTCAGACTCGGGATCATCTAGTAGTGAAGATGAAGAGCCTCTCATCAAACCTGAGGTGGAAATTGGTTCAAATTTAAAAAAATTGCTAGAAATAAACAAGAAGCTCAAACAAACTCTTCAGGAAAACGAGAAGAAACTCGAAAAGAAAATTTCTTTTGAAGTTGATGAAAAAGAGCTGCAAAAAGATACTAATGAAAATAAATTACAAAGTGAAGGCCAACTCATCCAACCAAATGATCCAGATAACGGTATCGCTGCACCTTATACAGATGATAAGGAACCGCTTGATTCTCCAAGTAGTTTGGTGTTTCTGAATAGAAATTCTTCATCGGAAAGAAGTCCAGCTAGAAGGAATACGGACATCCTTGACAGTGCGGAGGTCAAGGATTTATCTTGGGCCCAAAGGTAAAATATTTTTATCTATCTATTTTAAAAATATATTTAAGAGTAAATTTGAAGTCAGTTATTAAAAACAAACATTTTATATTATTTTTTAACATCTCATCAAAGATGAAGAGGAATATGAAAGTCCAGGCATTTACGGGGCTGACGACCGTCATAGGCTAGTTAAAGCTATCACTTTACACACGTGTAACATTCACCAATTCTACCCATTATAGACAACCACACTACTCAAATTCTTGGAAATTCTATATTTATGAACCGATTTAGAAACCTTGTTCTTGAATCACTAGATAAATAATATGAAAATAACTCCGGTAATTGGAGATAATCCAGATTTTGTGAACAAGTATTTGGACACACTCAACCAATTTAAAATGTAATCGTTTCTATTGACAACACAAAAATTAATAATAAGTGTTAGGCCAGTTTCAAAACAAACGACTCATAAATAATATATTTAACCCAAAATTTAAACACATAAAAAAATATTGTTTGATCAAAATTTCATATATACTAAAGTACATAATTCACCGATTGCTTTGAATTTTTCACGCTACGTTGCATTTAAATACGCTGAAGCCAATGACGGGTGTTTTTTTTAAACTGAGATGGATAAATTTATGATTTACTTAAAAACGGTTTTTTCATTGCGATGGCAGCACCACCTGTTGAATGTAATGGCAATGCATATCCAAATGCCAACCCTGATGTATAGAAGTGTAGCATGACGTTGTCAAAAGAATGATGAAAATAGACTGAATACACGCTAACTCAGACAAATGTGCGGCAAAGCGATGAATGATAGCTATTTGAAATGGATCTGGTTCTGTTTGTATGATAATTTAGGAATATTTAGAATACTTGAATGTGGTCTGATCAGGACTCGAAATAATCGACGGCCGTGTATGCAGAGATGCATGAATGATTAAAAGGCGACGAATGTCACCTTTTAATCATTCATGCATCTCTGACTTCAAAGACACAGTGGTGTGGCATTTTATTCTCTCTGCCTACCCATGCGTGAAGGGGCGTGATGGAACGTTTTTAAATATATTTTTTAATTTTTTATTATTTTTATTATTTTGTATGTTTTACTTAGTAAAAACTACTATTTTTTAAAATCTATTGTGCCCCGTGTTTTGATACATTCCGTATCATTTTCAAACACCGTTTTAATTATACATGGATAGATTTTACCACAAAGTGACTGCCGAATCAATTAATGAAATTTTTATTATTATTTTCTTTAGAGGGTGGTTTGATACAAAGTCGATTTCTTTAAGGTTCAAAAATATTTATGTTTAGTAAGAACCTTATAAATTGCTTTTAAATGTTATTTCTATAAATCATACGGATTCCGAACCGATTCTTGCCTTATCCTACTTTGCGGGATACTATTCCCCAGCTGGGATTTATATTTCATCATTTACGTTGAGTTCATCAAAGATATTACTGATATTATCTAAAGGTACCTAGAATAATACTCTACATATATCAAATTTCGTAATCGATTGTTTTTCCATTATTATTTGATAAGCGTGTTTCAAAATGTGTACATCGATTTATCACATTATAAATTAGTCATGTATTATTTATAGTGACATTAACGCAGTTATGAGTGTTATTTTAATAGAATCAATATTTATTTTATTTATTGTTTCGGCATTAACTTGTGGTAAGACATGTTACAATGATTAAAGAAAACACCTCGTTTTTTACCACTTGAGTTTTATTATAGACTACATGTTTCAGAATTTAAACTTCCATCATTCAGGTCTGTATAATAACTATTATAATAATAATAATAATAATAGTTATTATACAGACCTGAATTATGGAAGTTTAACTTCTGAAACATGTAGTCTATAATAAAACTCAAGTGGTAAAAAACGAAGTGTTTTCTTTAATCATTGAATCAATATTTAATTTAGGGTTATCTGTGCGAGTGTATAATCAAATATTTTATATATTTGATCAAAGTAATGCGCAATGAAGCTCAATAACTTATTTTTATAATCTAAAAAACAATTTAAAAACGAATCTACTATTAAAAAATCCATCGCAAAATTGAGGTACGAGAAACAAATATGTTTTATCATTCGGCCACGGCATCCATTTTTCCATGACTCACGACATCAAAAAAAATGTTTTCACCAATAAAATAAGATTTTTCATCTAACTAAGTAAGTAATGAACCATCACTTTTCTTCAGGGGTAGGCAGAGAGAATGGAACGCTACAGCAATTTGTCTTTGCACACAATCTTCAGCTCTTTCACATTCGTGCTTTTCTTCATACATACCCGCCGATTATTCTGACATCTGACTTGACCACATTCAAGGTCTCCATCTTAAAATATTTGGGGTCCATCTTTTGGAGTCCTGTCTTACAATACGTCTTGCCCATTGCCATTAGAGTCTTGCCACGTGGTCCATGATATCCCCTTTTTTGGTTCTGTTCCTGGTATCTTCATTTTTTTTATCCATCAGGCTTAAACCAAGGATGGATTTTTCCATGGATCCTTGTGTACACTTGAGCTTCTCTGCATTTTTTTTGTCAGAGCCATAGCCTCAAGTGCATATGTCGCTCACTCCTTTCAAGAACGTCATAAATCAAAAATCGTCAATTTTCAATTGTGCATGTTTTAAGAATGCCCAAAAATGTACTATATCCCAGCAAAGATGGCATATTTTTAACTTAATATTTACCCGCTACAGGGCAGAAAGTGTTGTTTTTGCATTTTGAAGAAAATATATTGTTTTATTATTTTTTTAAGGATACTAAATATTTTTCAAATGGAGAAAAAACCTTCAGGTTTTACCTAAAAAGATCTGTTGCACACTAAAAAGTTTAATAAATGGCTTGATATTTATTTTTACACGTAATACATTGCTTTATATTTTTAAACTTTAAAAACGTTTTCCTGAAAAATCTTTTATTTTTTATTTATGACGTTCTTGAAAAGAGTGAGCTATGTGTTCACTTGCAGTATGCAGGATTCGTACACTTTTCTTTTCAGACAGGTCGTATTCTCCTTATTTTGTAGAATTTGTTTGAGTTACTGAATACTATATTATTGTACCACACAAAATGTTGTTCTTATTTTTAAATATATAGATGTCTAGAAAGCGGATCGAGTCCCGAGGCAACTTGTCAGCAGCTGAAGTTGTCGGTCTGTCATATTGCTGCATTCTTCGGGGACAGTGGAATCATCAATGAGGTGATCAGGATCAAACCCAGCCTCTTCAAGAGAGCAGACTCTTCCGGACGAACGCCAATCCACTTCGCGGCTTGGGATGGTCACCTCGACTGTCTGGCCGTTCTCCTGGGTCTGCGAGAAGGACAACTGACCCTGGAGAGGACTGGAAGGAAAGATAAAAAAGAGAAAAAGGAAGCCTTGAAGGAGATCAAAATCACCGAAGAAAAGCTACATGTACTTAATTCCGCTAAAGGAGAAGTCGTTGATGTCTTTAATAAAAATATCTGTGACTCCAGTCACAGTTGTTCTAGTATTTCAAAAATTGTAAGTATAATACATATTTTTAAAAAAATCCATTGTATCATTACATTACACTTATCTTATTTTTTACCAGGATTTTTAATAAAAAATTAAAATAACACAGCATAAAAAAGAGAAAAAACCAGATTTTTGTTTCCTGTAACTGCAGACAGTTGGTAGAATTCCATATTGAATTGTTGGGTAATATATCCAAAATAAAACAAGGCTTGTTGGATTGAATTCTACATTTATTTATGTATATGTTAATACGTGACGCGTTTCATCTTCTTAAGACATTAAACACACCCTTATGTGTTTGATAATGTCCTAAAAAGACGAAACGCGTCACGTATTAACATATACATAAATAAATGTAGAATTCAATTAAAACAAACATTGTTTTATTTTGGATATATTACCCAACAAGAGATTTTTGTTGTTTTTGATGTTTTAGACTTTTTAATTGAAACGTTTTTAGGCATTGTAAGTCAAATTGACCTGGATCAGACGAAAAAGTGAAATGCTTCTACTTCTCTGAATTCAACCTGCAGTTGAAAGGAAAGAGTAAAAGAGTCGTTTTTAATATCCGTCACATGCTTAGTAGATCGTCTACGCACATGCGCCGCGTGTACTGCGTTAATACGTTGCATCAGTAGTACTAGTAGACCCTTGCATATTATACTGTACATTAGCTGAACACGTTCAAATACTGATTAGTTAATTTTCATCATGTGGTAAATAAAAATAAGAAAAATACAAGTACATAAAGGATGCAAGCCTTCAAAAAACGAAAAAAAAAACAAATGATCTACAAAAACGCTTCAAAAACTACATTCTGCCTGTCCGATGGTCCACGTTATTCTTCCATAAAACGCTCCAGACTAGAGATTCGTTTTGGGTTTTTGTTATTTTTAAACTAGGAATTTTAGTTTTTTTTAGATTTCTTATTGAAAAATAGTAAAATATTTAATCTGTTAAAATACAAATAAGTCTCTTTTATTCATATGTTATTACATTCAGTTGGTAAAGAAAAAAAGTGGTTTTAGCTCGACATTGTTTGGAGTGGGTGCACTCCTTTACACATAGCGTGCGCGAGGGTGCAAAGGGATAGCGTGGTGGGGATGCTCTCTTGTGGGGCTGATATCACGATACAAGACGCTCTCGGAAGAACACCCCTAGATGTCTGTGGTCTTGCCGTCAAAGAAGCCGGACTTATACCACAAACTAAAAACAGCAGGTAAACATAACATTTGAATCCATTAACGTGCGTTAACGAGAAGTATATTATTCAAAATCCTCGAAATGCATACCAAGTCCTACCAAAATCAATTTTTAAATAGAGCCTGCAGATATATGCAATGAAATTCTTTATCAAATTATTAAAGAAAACACAAATTTTTTTTACTACTTGAGTTTATTTTATGACGACTTTCATAAAATAAACTCAAGTAGTTAAAAAATTCGTAGTAAAACTCAAGTAGTAAAAAGTTTCGGAAGCTAAGCTTCCATCTTCAGTTTACATTTAGAACTGAAGATGGAAGATTAGCTTCCGAAACTAGTCGTCATAAAATAAACTCAAGTGATAAAAAGTGTTAACAAGTGTTTTTAAAAAAAAAAAATTCCTATGTCTTACTTCAAAGTAAATGCCGAAATAATAAATAAAATACTTTTTTTATAAAGTGTTTAAGAATGAATTCGTAAAAAATGTAAGTTGTGAGATTCTGCCTCTGAATGCGGAATTTCAACATTGACGTGGTCATTTATAAGAAGTATAAATAATGTGTCACAGCGAAGCTCCTTTGAGGTAGTATTTTACGAAAACGGTACAATGTAAATTATATTTTTTTATTAAATATTATTTATTAAATTGCTAAAAGTAAATCAAGGTAAAATTCATTTAACTGTTTTTTAGCATCTCATGTTTCACATCACTTTGATTTTCAAGATTTATAAAACATGTAATTTTTATTCCAGTTTCGTACGGATTATCGAAAACGTAATCAAGTATGGTAAACACAGAAATACAGAGAGAGACAGATGGCTGTCAAACCAAGATGGGACGTCTCCCTTACACATTGCAATACTATTCGATAGCAAGAAGGCTGCCAAATTGTTTTTAGACATTAGAGCAGCTCCAGAACTAATAGATGAAGATGGCCAAACTCCCCTTCACTTAGCTGTGCTGCTGAAACGCTTAGATATTCTGAAAGCAATAGCTAACTCTACACAAATTAAATACAAAAATGGTATAGATCGCTTAAATAGAGATCAACATACGCCGTTACAATTGGCTATTTTGAATATGTGGTACGAAGGAGTGTGTATTCTTTTGGATGCCAACGCGAGTGTAATTGTACAATCGAATGACGAGAGAAATTCGGCATTGCATTTCGCAGCGCAAGTTGGAAGTTTGGAGATAACAGATAAACTTATTGAGAAGCTTACGAATAAAAAACAATCGATTGACTGCAAGAACGCCTTGGATGAAACTCCCCTGTTTGTAGCCATTAAACATGGCAATGCGAGTTGCGTGAGGTGCTTCCTTCACGAAGGTGCCTCGTATAATATTGATTTAGGAGGTTATACAGTGTTGCACAAAGCCATCGAATCAGATAACATCGATGTCCTACTTTCGCTTTTAGAAGTGGAAAAAATCTACGATTTCCTCAATATCACGGATAGTCAAAACGGCATGACACCTTTGCACTGGGCTGCGTTTAAAAATAAACCAATTTACACCCAGAAGCTTATCGATAAAGGAGCTGATATTTCATTGAAAACATCTAACGGGATTACACCACTTCATATTGCGGCAAAAGAAGGCAACGATGGTGTGATTAAAGTTATTTTGGAAAACGATAAAGATCACCATCTTGTCAATTCCCTCGATGACGAAGGCTGGTTGCCTTTCTATAAAGCAGCGTACCATTGTCAGAGAGATAGTATAGAGCTGTTCCTTGAAAACGGGTCAAATCTATCTGAAGTGGTCCCTTTGAGAGGCGGAAAAAGAAGTCTGATTATAAGTATAATAAAAAATAACATGCCCAGGTCAGCGGAATACCTGCACCACATTTTCAACAAGAGGTTGACACAAAATAATTTTAGTTTGGACCAATCTGAGTGCGAAGTTACGTTTGATTATTCCATCATAATGCCAGATAAAAGTGATGACGGATTCTCACAAATGGAAGCGATCTCTGCCCTCTTCAGCACTGGGACTAGCTTTCAAATAAAAAAACTCATCCTTCATCCGTTTATAGAAAGTTTCCTACACCTAAAATGGAAGGTTCTGAGATGGTTCTTCTTTGTCATTCTCGGAGTATACATGTTCTTTGTGTTGTTACTCACTGATATTATAATTAACATGTACGAAGAAACATACCAGAATGCTGTATCACCATTATTTTTGAGGATCAAACAGGGCTTACTGATTGTTTTAATAGTGATCATATTTTTATTGGTAAGCATTCTGAATTATTATTTATAACTAGCTATACCAGTCACGTGTTGCTATGGCTCATTCTAACTACATGAAAAAGAAAAAGAAGAGAAATCACATATTTCTATTATGTTTAATTTTACAACATTTTGAGTGTGTCCAAATACTTGTTCACAAAATCTGGATTATCTCCAATTACAGGAGTTATTTTCATATTATTTTTTGACATCTCATCAAAGATGAAGAAGAATATGGAAGTCTGGGCATTTACGGGGCACCAAAACCAGCCTATGACGGTCGTAAGCCCCGTAAATGCCCAGACTTCCATATTCTTCTTCATCTTTGATGAGATGTCAAAAAATAATATGTTTAATTTTACCCATTTTTGGCCAAATCCATACTTCACTTTTTTCATAAGGGTTGGTACGTTATGCACTGCTAGTTTAGTTTTCTCTGATTTGCGTTTGCTTCTAACAAATATTTTTACTGTGCAATTCACTCTGTTCCCAGCATCTACAATTTTTACAATATATTTTTATCTTCTCATCTCTTGTAAACATACTTTCTTAAAATATATTTCATTACAAATATGTCATAAAACAACCATTAAATTATTGATTTTTGCTTTTTTTATTATATACAAAAAATGAGAAATTAAGAATGGTCAATTTGCGCATAAGGATAGGGATTCATTGTTCTAGTCGCAAAACAATAATCATAAAAATTTGATGTATTAGCTTGTGTTGTTTAAAATTTAACTGAATATTTTACATATTTTTCAGGAAATTCCCTTCTTGCGACTAAAGCGATGGAAGTACTTTAGAAGATTGGAGGGTTGGATAAAACTAAGTTCTGTTGTTATGGCTTTCTTCATTGTGATGATAGACATTAGTCCCTACGGACACACAGTTTCCAGACTGGTGGTAGCTGTAGCCCTTCTGTTCTCTTGGATGGAAATAACGATCCTACTCTCCCGATTCCCAGAATTTGGTTACTATTTCCAAATGTTTGCAACAGTTGCAGTCAGAGTCGTGAAAGTAAGATGTTGTTCTCACCAGATTTCTAAACATGTGTGTATGGCTTCTGATTACTGGTAAAAAGCGATTATTGGGTAATATATCCAAAATAAAACAAGGTTTTTGTTGGATTGAATTCTACATTTAATTATGTATATCTTAATACCTACGTGACGCGTTTCGTCTTCTTAGGACATTATCAAACACATGGGTGTTTGATAATGTCCTAAGAAGACAAAACGCGTCACGTATTAAGATATACACGAATAAATGTAGAATTAAATCCAACAAAAACCTTGTTTTATTTTGGATATATTACCCAACAATTCAATATGCAATTCTACCAACTCTCTGCAGTTACAATAAAAAAGCGATTAGTTAAAATCACTCATTTAAAAAAAAAACTTTACTTGATAAATCCCAGATTTGAATAATATTTTTTTTATTTTTTGTCCGCCTCCGTAGTGTAATGGTCAGCACGCTCGGCTACCGTTCTGAAGGTCCCGGGTTCAATTCCCAGGGGGGGTAAATAAATATAAGTGATTTTTTTCACTCTAATATTTATTCAATATTACCCTGGACTGGTACCTGAAGCGGAGGGCTGATCACCTTTCCTTCATGTTTTGACGATCAAGATTACACTGTGTTTATATGATACAGTGCCCTATGCACCATTGGGCACGGATAAGGGTTAGAAGATTGTATAATATTTTCAAAGTAAACCTTAAATTTAAAATGAATAGATATTACCACAACTTGAATCCCGAATCAATTAATGATTTATTTATTTATTAATTGAGTAAAATCAATAAAACACGTGTTTACCATATCACGCATAGCAATTAAGTACTCCGCTTCAAGATTCAAGCGATGATTAATTAGTTATTTCTTTCAGGTATTCGCTTTGTTCGGTTGCTTTGTGATCATCGGATTTTCGCTGATATTTTGGATATTAATTAGAACCAATACCTCTTTCCTAAGCCCATGGGACTCATTAATCAAAACGGTGGTAATGATGACATCAGAGTTCGATTACTCCTCAATGATGGAAGAAGGCACTGGAAAAATCGACCAAGTTGTTGTTCAACTGTTTTTCATAATCTTCCTCGTATGTGTGCCAATCGTACTGATGAACCTCTTATTGGCTCTGGCAGTAAGTGATGTCAAGGATCTTGAAATTGAAGGAAAGATTGACAGGCTTAGTGAACAAGTAGACTTTCTCGGTAACCTTGAAGTCTTGGCCAGAAATATCCTGTCTAAGAAGTTCACAGTGAATAGAAACTGGAAAGTGGAAAGGAATATCACAGTTTATCCTGGAAAACCTTACTGGGATCCAAAGAACAGATTCCCTAGAAATATAGTGGAGTCGATCTGTGAAAATTTGAACGAGAGGAAAGGGCTTGATGAGAAAGAAAACCAGCTCAAGGAATTATTGAAAAAAGTTGAAGAGAACATGATGTTTATACAGAAACAAGAAATTATTAATCACAAGCGTCATATGGAGATAACAGACGCTCTTAAAAAACTCTCTACCGAATTGGAAACCACTAATAGTTCGACTCAAGCGAGAAATCGGTGGCAAAAACTATTTCAAATAGGATAGTCATCATCATCAATTGTAAATTGAATTGTAATAAA
The DNA here is from genome assembly GCF_059751285.1 of Brachycentrus maculatus. Lineage (NCBI taxonomy): Eukaryota > Metazoa > Arthropoda > Insecta > Trichoptera > Brachycentridae > Brachycentrus > Brachycentrus maculatus. The sequence continues at coordinate 4,192,647 of NW_028280809.1, forward strand.
AAAATCAAACTATAATTTATGTATTTTATTTTATGAACTAATCATTCATACATTCTACATTATAAAGTACGTTTTGCTATTTTGTAGAAAATATTATTCGCTATTTCCCAATAACGTTTCTTTAAATAAGTCCATTTTATTAGTCATTGCTAAGCTCAACTTTATGTTCTTATGTTGCATCTTGAAATTTTTAAAAACATTCGTTAGAGAATTTTGTGCACAACGTACAATAAAAAAGGCACAGCATTTCACGGAACACTTCAACAAGAACAAAAAAATAAATACAATTCAAGTAACTTCAATTATTTTTTAACATCTCATCAAAGATGAAGAAGAATATGGAAGTCTGGGCATTTACGGGGCTGACGACCGTCATAGGCTGGTTTAAGTGATCACTTTACACACGTGTAACATTCACCAATTCTACCCATTATTGACAACCACACTACTAAAATTCTTGGAAGTTCTATATATGTGAACCAATTTAGAAACCTTGTTCTTGAATCACTAGAACTTCACTAGAGACATCTATTGATGAGATGTAAAGAAGCTTTTTATTAAGCAGAAACTCTAAATAATATGAAAATAACTCCTGTAATTGGAGATAATCCAGATTTTGTGAACAAGTATTTGGACACACTCAAAATGTTGTAAATTCAATTAATTTTTGTGGAATTATATATTTTAGCTATTCAAAATATTTGCAATATCGTATGATAAATATTTAAAAATTCTTTTTATTTTGTTCAAAACCAATTTGTGGGGTAAATCTTGTAATACTCCAATTATTCAGGTAATTTGGGGTAAACCTTTTATTATTAGTATTATTTATTTGAAATATACCCTCGATATTTGAGAGCAAATATCTGTATTCCTTATCATAAAGTTATTATATTTTTTACTATTTTGTTACACATTTTGGCTCTCGTGAACAAATAAAACAAACATTGTAAAAAAGGTTGACAACAGCCTTTTTTCAAAATTTAACCCTCAGATAATTTTTGCTGCCAATTTAAATTCATACAAAAACATTATCCTTAACTTTACCTCTCAAGTGTAATAGATTATCAGTAAAAATAAATCCCTTTTTATTACTAACGAATACTCATTTTAAAACCACTAATATATTGGTTTTTGTATAATCTTATATTTTGGCAAAAACATACATCAAACTCATTAAGCATCGTGAGTGGAAATTCGTCATTGTATAGAAAATATACGTCAAACACATTACGCCCACTGGAAATTTGTGTATGTACATTTGTAAATTTGAAACGACTTCATAAATAAAATTTGTTGAAAAAAATAACGTGCGTTAAGTTAAAATTTTAAGGTAAGAGTATAATTTAAAAAAATGGTAATTGAAAAAAGACGAAAATAATACATAAAGTGCTTAACTTAATTCTACAATATGACATTATAATCCAAGCTCATAATATAACCCCAACCTTAAGGACTTAATTCTCTAAAATTACTATTTTGAAAATATGACAAGACGAGTAAGATACATAAATAAGAAATCTTGATTGATATAAAATATTAAATCCATTGTATATATTGTTGTATCTGTTATATTGTTTTTAGGGAGCAACCTTATTCATTTATGATCAACTATACACATTCACTTTCATTTTAAAGACAAACTAAATATGCTTTATATCCTTGTACGTAATAGGCAAGGAGAATTTTCTAAGGCAACAAAAAAATATAAAAAAAAAACAAAAACAATTTTTTTTAAATTGATTAAAAACGAATCTTTCAGGGAGGGTTCAATTTAAAATTCACGTATCGATGTTTCAATAAAAAACAATAATGATGCAATAGTTTGGGTCATGCAGTTTCTAAACTATCAAGGATCGCAATAAACTTCAGTATTATGGCCATTACGTGACATGTTGATTTTGAACATGACAGTACGTTTCATCACTGTCAATGACCGACATTACAAGCGCAGTAGTCGACACAGCAGTTGCTTAGATCAGTGATCTCCAAACTTTTTGACCGCGTACCCTTATGACGAAACTAATCAGTAAACTAATCAAATAAATATTTTATTATTCACATAATTACAAATTTTAGCTAAGTTTTCTGGTGCCAAGCGCATATTGGAATATTTATTTATAAAATTACATTAATTAAAGAAAATTGATAATCAAATATATGGTTGAATGATGTGGTTTGTTTCAGATCTACCCGTTTCCATATTAATATAAGTATTAGTATGTATACATGTATGAATGTATAAATTTAAAGTTACCCTGGACTGGTACCTGAAGCGGAGGACTGATTATCTTTCTTTAATGTGTTAACGAGCAAGATAACACTGCGTGCATATGTAGTACCCTATGCATCATTAAGGTGAGGATAAGGCTTTGAAGAACTTGGAGATGTGTATGTCCGTGTATCCAAAATAAGTTTCTATGATGAAAAGTCACGAGTTAAAACTATAACTCGTCCAACTTGTCGAAATCTTATGAAACGTACTCTGTTTGTAAAAGAAACGTCGTCTATGATTGGAAGTCATCGTGAATCTGTGTACTTCTTTCAGTATTTCTAGGAGTTCTTACTATTTTGTAAAAAGTATGAGAGTACCTACATAAAGTTTTTGAAAAGAAATGTAGCATGTCCCCTAGATTTTTCTGCGAACCCCACTTTGGACAACACTGAATTAGATTGACGAACTCGTATTGATACCAAAATTACGTTTTAGGACTCGAAGCGCAGTGATCGAGTTTAGGACACAGAGCCACTTAGGCAGAATTACATGAAAATGGCATCATTTTAATTATCAAAAATAATATTTTTGTAAACTTAAGTTATGTACTGATATTTCTTGGTGGAACTGCATTTTATAGAATAAAATAACAGGAAGAAGTTTTATCCACATGAATTTTATTTGTCCAGCAACCGGGTTTTGTAGTAACCGACTGAAACATATTATTATTATTATTATTATTGACATAAATTGTATACATTTATTTAAATAACAATTTTAAACATACTTAAAAAAATGCAGAGACCCACCAAGCCACCTTGTGTGTCTTGTCGGTGGAATTCTTTTTTAATACATTTTTATTGGTTTCAACTATTTCAACCTAATATACATACAAAAAGAGAGAAAAATTAAGAATATAAATATTTAACAGTTTTGATAAAATTAAGTCTTGATCATTTACCCATTCCTTTATTTTGGCTTTGTTCCATATTTTATTTTGACCTCTAACATCCGTCGGCAACAAATTAAAAATGTTCGGAACGGTATATTGCAGTGTTCCACTCCCATATTTATTGATAATTCTTGGGACTATCAAACCTTCGTTGTGTGTAAATCGTGTATCAATGAATGGAAACAGTGCTCATTTTATCATTTACCTCACGGAAATGACAATATAGATAGAATATTAACATATTGAATACATATTGAGGTGAAAAACTCATTTATGCATTTATTTAGACCCCCTGAGAATCTAAGACTTCATGTTTGATTATCAAACTCTGTTAGCGCTAACACTACAAAGAGTAACCTTTTACAATCGCTCGCACAGGTATTAATCACAATTTATTAGTATTGTTATCAACGAGTATTTTTAGAGCATTCTATACTCGAAAAAAGTGTTTTTTTTTATAATTTACTATTAAAACATAATGTCTGAAAAATATTTTTTAATTACGCAAAATGTAAAGAATTGCTTCATCACACCCTTATCCGTACCCCTATGGTGCACAGGGCACTGAATCATATGAATGCAGTGTTATCTGGATCATTAACATATGAAAGAAAGGCGATCAGCCCTCCGCTACAGGTACCAGTCTAGGGTAATATTGAATAAATATTAGAGTGAAAAATCACTCATATTTATTTGACCCCCCCTGGGAATCGATCCCGGGACCTCCAGGACAGTAGCCAAGCGTGCTGACCATTACACTACGGAGGCGGACGGATAGTATTACTTAGCAGGAAAAAAGTTCTGGAAAAGTGAGAATTCAACCACTTGAACTCCAATCACTCATTGCGAGATCTAAATTCGAAGGAAAATTTGTTACGTGAGTACATTACTCATCTAGATTTCTGTCTACCAGATTCTAACAAAAATTCAACCAACATACCGAAGGAATCTAACAACAGTGTATATAGAAATTTCAAAATTAATGCAATATATATGTTTAATTATAGTCAGAATAGTTTACGTTACACAAGTGTACAAAGCGACTACTTAAGCTGGCCAAATACCAGATCTATATAAAATAAAATATGAAGATATATGTATATCTTCATATTTTATTTTATTTGTTATTTAGGAATTTATTTTGTGGTGTGACACGAAGAAATTATACACAAAAATATTTGTTTTTTACCACTTGATTTATATTTACTTTAACGACTAGTTTCGGAAGCTACAAATGCTTCCATCTTCGGATCTGAATATAAGCTGTAATTATAACAGAATTATATTAATTTCTTATATTCAGACCCGAAGATGGAAGCATCTATAGCTTCTGAAAGTAGTCGCTATAATAAATATAACTCAAGTGGTAAAAAACAAGTGTTTTAATTTACAATTTCATGTTTTATGTTTATAAAAATATCTTTAAACCCAAATTTTTAAATAAATTTTGAAAAAAAAGGTAAAAATGTTAAATGATTTTAAATGTTAATATTGTAGTCATACAGGAGAAAGTGACCAAGTTAATTTTTTTACAAAAACACGATTATTGACTATTTGATGTCTTACAAGCTTAAAATTGCCCTGAAAAAATCCCAAAGCTATTTTAAACTTGTAAGTATAAGATATTGACTTGTTAAAATGACTAACTGCATTGATGTTTATTTTCTTGCCAAGCTAAAGTGACTTAAATGGCCCTCCTGAAAATTTTACGTTTTGTTAGTTGGTCACTTTCTCCTATACGAGTACGATTTATTGAACCTCTGTGAAAAATATTTAAATGATCATCCGAGTTTTATCAAGAAATATATTCCCTTTGTATAAATTCATTCACGATTTGTACCAAGAAAGATTCATTTCATTCATCAACTCATTTATTTTCAAGTTCAAGAAACCCTCTTTGCATTTAAATTATATCTTTCTTACGGAAAACTGTCAGAACCTTCGGTATTCAAAATGAACGAATTTTCATCGAGAAAATTCGATTACTTAATCAGGAATGTTTCTGAGCTTTGTAAAGAAAATATAAATCAATTAATTGAATCACGTTGTTCCTATCAAAACCAAAAAGACTTTAAAAGATATAATTACTTTAATTTTATAATTTACAGTTATGTAATAATATACCAAAATTAGACAGTACGAGTATAATCAGTTATATTATAATCAGTTATAGCAAATAAAAACCTATCAGCGGAAGATAAACTGGCAGTGCACAACGGAGTCCTGGTTCCAACTCTAATGTATGGAAGTGAAACATGGAGTTGGCAAAAGAAGGATGAAAGTAGACTGAATGCAGTCGAAATGCGATCTCTCAGAAGAATGTGCGACAAAACGATGTATGATAGATGTGCGAATAGTGAAATAAGGAAGGAATGCAAAGCTGAGATAAGCATTATCGATAAAATTAAGAAAGGTGTGTTGAGATGGTTTGGACATGTGGAACAAATGAGTGAGGAAAGAACGGTAAAACGGATTTATGAGGCGAATGTTAGTGGGAAAAGAAGCAGAGGAAGACCGAGAAAAACATGGCACGATCAGGTATGCCAAATACTTGAAAGTGGTCAGGTTAGGAGTCTTAACAATCGGCGGGTATGTATGAGGAGATGCATGAACGTGGAAGAGGCGAAGAATGTTTGCAAGGACAGAGTGTATAGAGAGTATTCTCTCTGCCTACCCCTGCGGGGAAGCGGCGTGATGGTATATTAGTTAGTTAGTTAGTTACGAGTATAATAACGTTTTTGCCATAAGTATAATGGCAAAAAACGTTAACTCTTAAGTCCCTGTTTGAATCATCCCTGTTATTTAAAGCTTTTGGCCTGCAAAAAATATCCGCAATTAAACTTAAAGTAGAAATTATTTTTAAAACCACATTAATATGACATTTCAAACTACTTTTTAAATTCTGTCAGTTTATAGAACGCTGAAAACATTATAGTGTAATTAAGTAAAAATTGCATATTTTCGAGTTAACATTTTTTGCCATTACACCAACGATAGGTAAAACGATACACTCGTTACTTGATTTCAGAAATATCCTTAACATCCTTACATACAAGTAAAATTTGTAATTTTTAATGTACTACCTGTACCCGGACGTACGTTGCTGCATCTCAATTGATAGAAAAGAATGAAAATAGAAAAGACATTTTATATATGTAAAATTTCAGAATCTTGTGAAACAATGAAAATATTAAATATCTATATAACATCAATGTAATCATAAGCAAAGAACATGCTAAGTCACATTGCATGAGCCATGAGCATTGGCGCTGCCATCGGGGTAAAAAATAAGCTGTTTCAAAATATGATTTTACCCGTCACAAGTTAAAAAAAAACACCTCCAACAGGTTTATAAAAAAAACGTGCGTATTCGAATATAATGTTAGTCTAAATTTTAAAGTAATCTATGAATAAGTTTAGACGGTATAAGATTTTGAATAAAAGAACATTTACATTTTTGTTGTTGTTTGATTTTGTTGTGCAGAAAGTTCTAAACTTAAATAAATAGCTTTTCTAATAATCTTAATCTAAATCTTAGTGATGTGTAAGAAGGTACATATATTATAAAAAAAAAATTGGTGTGTTGATATTGTGTATGAAGAAACTTGTTTTCTTAATAAATTTAATTTCATTATTTTTATCTTTTACTTTCTGAGGCCAGAAGAAATCCCAGGATAATTTACTTATCATTTACCTTTTCTTCTGTAAGGAGCATTTTGGGATAAATAAAATAACATGTGATTTAAAATTAAATTATTGTATTTTGTATAAAATTTTACAGTGATGACATAATTTGGCTACTTAGGAAAAAAATAAATTATTGTTATTCAGCACCACTATTGAATCACCAAATACCAACTCATCCAAATAATGCTGACGAGGTAGAATAAAGAGATTGGATATATTTAATTAAACATACCTTTATTTTAGTCACTGGTATTTAACAATATTACATAATGGCAAATGAGGCACTTTTGGTGTTGGAGAAATTAGTAGAGAGAATATCTGGCGATCGGGGATGAGTACCCAATAGGAGATGAGAATCTAGCGAGAGGTGAAGAGTAAGCAAGGGGAGATCCGGCGTAGGCGACTGGGCCAGCGGAGTATGCGAGTGGAGATCCGAGGCGAGCTGAATAGGCTAAAGGAGCTCCGGAATAGGCAATTGGACCAGCGGAAGAATAAGCAAGTGGGGCATCAGCGGAGTAGGCGACTGGGGCAGCAGAAGAGTAGGCGACTGGGCCAGCCGCGGAGTAGGCGACTGGAGCAGAAGCAGAGTAGGCGACTGGGCCAGTAGCGGAATAGGCAAGAGGAGCAGCAGCAGAGTAAGCTACTGGGGCAGCAAGCCGAGAAGAATACGCGAGGGGAGCTGGCGCAAATCTAGCGTCAACAACAGCAGGAGCACCCAGGGGAGCAACGGTTCTAGCAGCAATGACTCCAGGACCAGTTACGACTGGAGCAGCCCTGGCGTCAATAACTGTTGGACCATTGGCAATCACTGGAGCAACAGGGGCAACTGGGGCAACTGGAGCAACAGCAGCGACTAATCCTTCCTTCCTCACAACAGCGTTGAATCCGTTGATTGGATCGGCTGTGTAGTCGACGATTCTCCTGGTCCCGTCGGCCTCCACGAGGGAGTACTGTCCTGACACGACATCTCCGTCCCTGGATTCCTGGTGCGTCTTGGAGTCTCCGGTCAGGGAGTCCTGGACGTCGTATCCATAGCTGTACTGGGGATGAGGGTCGTATTCAGAGTCGACGGCGTTGACCACGGGAGCCACTACTCCGGCTTGGGAGCTTACGGCAATAGCAGCCAGGACGAGGAATACCTTAAAACAAAAAAATAAATATAAGTACTTTTAGAATTCAATGACCACTTTTATTTTAAAAATATAAGTATAGGCAATTGCTATGCAATACTTCATACGCCTTTGTGGATTACTAGGTTTGGTTTTTTTTTTTCGAAAAAAAAATTCTATAAGGCTGACTCTATAGGTAATTGGCTTCGGAATCTAAGTATACTCAGCAAACAAGCTATGTAAACATAATAATAAATATATAAATATATATATTTATATATATATATATATATATATATATATATATATATATATATATATATATATATATATATATATATATATATATATATATATATATATGTATATATATATAAAAATATACATCTATATTCGAGCAAATAAATGTATGCGTATATATGTCTTATACATCGACGAAGAAATACGTGGGAAGAGAATATGAATTTATGGATAGATGCGGAAATTACGACTGGTCATTGGCTAGTTCAAGTGATCACTCTACACATTGTATTTCATTCACAATTCAACCTATGACTGTAGCGTGGAAGTTTAATCGTTGGTATAACATTCACCACTATGCCAACGAATGAAATTCTATACTACAGTCAAAGGTTAAACTGCGAATCTAGCACAATGTGTAAAGTGATCACTTGAACCAGACAATTACAAGTATTAAGCTCAGTAAATGCCTAACTCTTCATATTCCCTCCCGCAAAGTTTTCCGCCTCTGTTGAGACAACAATTATAGTAATAGAACAAAAAAAGTTTATTTTATTAAAAAATAAATACTTTTGTAAACGGAAAGCTAAAACTTTTCACATTTTTATATTGAAACTTGCGCACATGATCACAGAAATACTTATTACGCTTTTTAAAATAATTTAATTTTAATATTATTTTTATTTTCCAATCCGTACCTTGAATGCCATTTTCTTTTAGTTTAGTTCACACTCTTAGGATGCAAGAAACTGAAGTGATGCTGAACCCTTCTTAGGTCTGGTTTATATACCTGCCCGACTACCCCCTCCACCACTCCCACCCCCTGCACCCTGATCTAGTTATCAGCAGGAAGTTTCAACACGCACGATGGCCAGCGATATGTCAACTGGTCATAAGTCCTCAATTGACGCATTACTTGGCAAATGAGGAATCCGAGAGTGAAATATTTTAACAGTAGCTACCTCAAATGTGAACTGGTTTTTTGCGAAGTTGTTTATTTGTGTCTTTAAACTATATCGATTGTATTTTAGTCGAAGGCAATGCAAAATATCTTTAAGTAAAAGCCTTTTTGATGTAAATTTTGAACTCAAAGATTCAACTTTGATTTTTGTATTTCAATTAATATTTTACGTGGTACCATAACGCTTTTTCTCCAAATCTATTGCGATACATTCTGCACCGTATATATAGTATTTGAAAATGATGCGGAATGCATCTAAACATGTCACTCACTCCTTTCAAGAACGTCATAAATAAATTAAAACTTCATTCTACAGGAGAACGTTTTTAATGTTTAAAAATATAATACAATGTATTAAAAATAAATATCAAGCCACTTATTGAACTTTTTACTGTGCAACAGATCTTTTTAGGTAATACCTGACTGTTTTTTCTCCATTTGAAAAATATTTAGTATAATTAAAAAAATAATTAAACGATACCCTTTCTTCAAAATGCAAAAACAACACTTTCTGCCCTGTAGTGGGTAAACATTAAGTTAAAAATATTCCACTTTTGCTGGGATATAGTAAATTTTCTCGGCATTCCGAAAACATGCACAACTGAAAATTGACGATATATGATGTTGTTGAAAGGAGTGAACGATGTGTCAAAATGGATTTTAAGAAATGGTGGTATTTACTAAGTAAAATTTGAAATAAAAATTCATAGATATTTTCACAAAGTGCCGAATCAATTTACGAAAAAAGATTATTGTAACATCCTTGTAACTAATAACTAATGTAGCAGATGACAATATGAACGTTTGAAAAAAATGTTTGTAAATAATTTTTATATCTAATTTCGATTAACACTATTTTACCAAGATTTGGAATCAAAATTAGTCTATTAAATATTTTTTTCTTTTTCATAGTGCAGTATTGTAAACTGTTATCAACTTTCATATTTTTTTGTTTTAATCTTACTTATTATTACTTTTATTATATTTTATAAAATTTTATAAACGTATATGAACCTTATAGGCTTGATTACTTTACATCTAGGTGTGGAAAAAATATAAAATAAAAATGAAAATGAAAATAATAAAGCAAAAAATTAGGAAAATAAAAAAGAAAACGACTGGAGCTTTTTCATTGAAACGTCTTTATTATTATATATTCGTAAACCCATCACATTAGCGTCTAACCACAATAGAAAAATTATTTTTAAATATATTATTTTTAAAAAATCGGTTTAAATTTTTCTACCAACGTCAATTTTAAATACGGATTTGAAAATAATATTTCACTTCGTAATTTAAGTATTGTACTGATGTATCTTGGTGGAACTACATTTTATATATAAAAAAAACAGCTTTATAGTTTTTTACACATATATTTTATTTGATTAGGGACTCGGTTTCGTCGTTATCGACATCATCAGGCTGGTGATACCAGTTTGATGATGTCGGTAATGACAAAACCCGATCCCAAGTTGAATAAAATATATTTAAAAAAAACTGTATAGTTATTTTTTAAGTACATTAAGTAATTTATATTTTTAATTAGATTTTCTATTACAAAATAAATTTGTTTTAAAATCACTAAAAATATTGTTTTTTTTTAAAGTATAAAGTATTTAATATTAATTGGTCTTGAGGATGAACCTGTTTGCTTTAAAAATTGGTCAAAATAATACATTAATCAAGTTATAATTTCAAATTATGCTTGTAATTTTTTATATTTCAATTCATACCCTTTAATCAAAAATACATATTTTTCAGTTTATTTTCTAACGTATTCATAAAAGTTTGCCAATGTAAAAATCTTCTTGTGAGTTATTGAATCATAAATTTCTATTTTATCTTATTAAACGTACCACGTATAAATCTATTACGATAGAGTTACGCAGCATTATACCATAGATATAAATTAAGCGAATGGTAACACGAATGAAACAGTAATATGTTTTTGATAGAGTTTATTGCGTGTGGTCCAAATGTTTTATCAAACACAAAAAATCCATATTTTACGAATTTTGTTGTAGACTTGCCTATATTTTTTTCAAAGTGATATATGATAAAACGTGATGGCGTTTCTAATACATTATACATTCACTAAATTGATAAAATAAACACATGATGTTTTCCTTAGATTCAAACGAGTTTAGGTATAAAACAACAAGAGAGGGTTTTACATAATTTATTTACAAACAAATTTGCCGAAAATAGCCTTTACTTCAATTTCCTTTACTTCTTATACTTTTTTTTGTTTTTGAGGAATGACCCGCAAAGCCTTTGTTCTTTGAGCCTTGTCTGCAAATAGGATAGTAAAGATAGGGAAGGTTAGATGAGGTTGGGTAAGTTTCAAATAAGTTAAGATATAAAAAAACGGTTTCACAAAATTTATTGACGGACAAATTTGTGAAAAACACCTCTTCTTTAAATTTCCTCTACATATTTTACATTTTGTTTTATGTTTACTTAAAACCTCTGTTGTCTTAGTATTGTCTGCAAAGATAGAGAAGTTTAATACGAAAAATAGATTACCAACTTCAAAATCATTCGAAAATACATATTTCTTCAATCCATTTTGCAACTGGCGGGAATCGAACCCGCAACGCCAGTTTCTCAGTAGAGTTTATACCCAACTACGCACGGTGCCTGTCCAAACCTAGTGCTTTAGTACGAACAAGTTTAATTTCATGGTTCCTTTCCTTCGCGATGGCGACAGCGAGCGACTGACGCTCTAATTTTTAAATAAATTACGTGATTTGGTCAATGAATTACCATATTTTGTCGTGAGGCAAATACACTATACTAAAACACATAAATTTATGTATTGAAACATATCCAAATCCACCGACCACTGCGACGATACTGCCCTTCAAATGGATCGGTCATATACACCACGTATTCAACCTTCGGGGGAGATCTGTGACGCAATAGGATGAATCCAAATTCAAGCAAATTTATTGAATAAAAATTCATACATAGATGCGAGCGTTTGCCGCTTGCCGTCGCCGCTCTTGAGGATCTGAATCGTTAATTATTTTGTATTCATCACAAATCGTTAATTGTAAGTATCTCTTTAAATCATATAAATTTAGTTTCTGACCAATAAAACCCCATTAAAATTTCTTGAAGACGTGGTTAATAAAATTTGAGGAAAATGCACTTTGAATAATGTCTTTTTTTCCACCATTTCAAATTTTCTCTCCGTGAATACTAATCATTGTCATTTAACATTCCAGTAATGGTCGTAACATGGTGTAATATGGACATGACACATAGAAGGACATTGTCGAATTGACATTTTGTATAGAGTTTCACAAACAATACAGCTGTTGCAATATGAATTAACCATTAGATATTATAAATTGACAAATGATTTGATCTGAAACTGACGATGAATAGGTCAAGTATTTTAAATGGGCTATTCGCCTAAATTAAACGGCGTTATTTTGACTAATGTCAAAACTAAATATTTCGTGCAAGTGTTATTAGAAAATTATGCGTGATCGCAGCGTGATATGTTATTATCAAGGTGATTCTTCTTTAACGTGGTTATGGCAGTAACAGATGTTTTGACTTTGGTTAGTAAAATCAAATACGATACAGAACTACAAGAATTCACAATGTTGAAAAATTACTCGTTAGTTATACACTCGTAAATATTTTTTCATAGTCAGAATGTGATATTTTCTACAATATTTATTGGAAAATTGGGAACTTTGGGCTTAAAATATAGGTGTCATTGGATGATTTTAACCTAACCTCAACATAATTATAACAAATAAAAAATAACATTTAAATATTTAAAAAAAAAAAATATATTTAAATTTTTTTATAATTTGAATATTTATTTCAATTGTATATTAATAAATATGTGCGTGCGTGCGTTCGTATGTGTATTTTTTTTTAAATTTTATCATACGCATTATTTTCTTATACCGCCGTACGAACATCTATCACACACGGTTAAGCCGCACTGAGAGATCGCATTTCGACTGCTTATGGTCTACTTTCTTCCTTCTTTTACCAACTCCATGCTTCACTTTAAACAATAGGATTGTAACCAATTACCAGTTCTCAGTAATATGATTTAATGTATTGTTGTACATAATTTGAAATCCAATTTGCTGGTTCCGTATTAACGGAAAAACAGGAACTAAGGTTTGAAAAATGCTGCTATAAAATTTACGATTTTCATCACAATTTACATATTTTTACTTGATAAAAATGCCCTACTTTAAGATCACATCTGTGTGCTCTGTAATCTGACTCGGGAAAAAATAAATGGAATAATGCGGTATTTCTTTTTACGGAGATCCCTTTATATTCCAGGTCACGTGTCCGTCAAGATGAATGAAAACAAGTTATCCAGTGGGAGATGAGTGAGATATACGGAATAGGTAAGTAATAAGAATAAGCTCAAAAAGCTGTATCTGCATACCGAATAAGGAGGCTTTCACACGCTTTCAAGAAGTTTTAAATCTCAAAGCCATTCATCGTGGATTTATTTTGAGGTATTACTTTCTAACCGTTCACACAATAGAGAATATATGTGTGTGTGTATATATATATATATATATATATATATATATATGTATATATATATATATATATATATATATATATATATATATATATATATATATATATATATATATATATATATATATATATATATATATATATATATATATATATATATATATATATATATATATATATATATATATATATATATATATATATATATATATATATATATGTATATATATATATATATATATATATATATATATATATATATATATATATATATATATATATATATATATATATATATATATATATATATATATATATATATATATATATATATATGTCCGCCTCCGTAGTGTAATGGTCAGCATGCTCGCCTACCGTTCTGGAGGTCCCGGGTTCGATTCCCAGTGGGGTTTAATAAATACTCACTTTGTGATTTTTTTCACTCATTTATTCAATATTACACTGGACTGGTACCTGAAGTGGAGGGCTGATCACCTTTCCTTCATGTGCAATCGATCGAGATAACACTGCGTTTATATGAAGCAGTGCCCTATGCACCATTGGGGTGCGGTAAGGGTTTTATTTTTATATATATATGTATATATATATATATATATATATATATATATATATATATATATATATATATATATATATATATATATATATATATATCTACATATGTATATATGAATATATATATATATATATATATATGTATATGTGTATGATGTGTGTGTATGTATTTATTCATTTTTCATCGTACACTTAATTTCAATTCTTCACAATAATGTGTCCTCACTGGGCATACAAACAATACTACAAGTTATTTTTTGATATCTCATCATAGATAATCCAGATTTGTGAACAAGTATTTGGACATACTCAAATTGTTGTTAATACTACAAGTCACTAATATAGCATTATTCCTACAACGAAAAGAGTGTGAAAGGTGTCATAGTATTGCTTGCATGATTGTGAAGTGATTGTCCCTTTTGAAGAGACGGCTACGTCTCGAAACCGGTAGGTTTAAATCTCGTTGAGTGTTTATATACTAGCACTTCTAACATTTGAAGTAAAAACGTCTAACTACAAAGTAAAGCTTTAAATATTAAAAAAATATTAATATCAGTATCAAATAAAATACTGTCCTTATCATTCATTGTTAACTTTGTGTAAAACGACTTTTAAAAAAAAATAAAAGTGGTATTACACACATTTTATATAGGTAAATAATGGATGATAAGGAGAGTGTTTTATTACTATGCCACAAAGTTATCAATGCTTGTAGTATACAAAAAAAGTATCGAATAAATCATGACTCATTTATAAAGTACAGTATTTTCCAACAATTAGCTAGAATTGTATACGAATCAATCTAGTGTTAATTTCAAACGCAATTTCCATCAAGCCTACTTAGATTCACTTGACCCAGGCACTTGATTACAAGGCAGTGATGAATAATATGGACGTATTATATAACGTACAACCATATATATTCTTGTCCCTTTTCAGTATGTGGCCGTGGAAAAAGGGTACACTGTTTTAGATGTTCGCTCCTTATGAATATATTTAAATAGTTTTAATTACATACGTTTGTAAATTAGAGAGTGAATTTCGTACGGTTTAAGATTTGACATTAGCCCTATAGAGCAATGAAAGTGAAAAGATAATAAATTTAGTCGAAAGTGAATCTCTTTTAATCTGACGGGTTACTTGAAGATCACGTCCTAGCTATTATAGACGTATTGACAAATCGAAACTCTGCTGAAATTGTTGAGGACAGAGCGATATGCAAATAATGACTCGATGTTGCATTTAGTTAAAGATTTTTTCTTCATCAATTGATCCGGCAGTCACTTTGTGGTAATATAAGTATCCATTTTAATTTAAGTTTACTTGGTAAATAACAGTATTCATTCAAATATATTGCGACACGTGTTTCCATGCTTCCGCATTATTTACGAAAAAGTTTTAAAATAATATATCAAAACACGTGTCACTATAGATTTTAAGAAATAGATGTACCTTTTTTATGAATTTGGTAATATTACCTTATTATGGATCGATGTGCATTTCAAAATGATATTTAAAACTTATATTAAATATCGACTACTAAATTGAGTTAAATGCACAAATTAATTTAAATTATTGAACTACAATCTCTTAACAATATTTAAATTTGTCCAAATCCTTTTTCACAAATCTGGGTTTCTCCACTTAGAGGTTATTTTTATGCTACATTATACTATATACTATGCTTTATTCTCCGCTAAAGAGTAATATCTCTGCTAAATTAAAGCTTTACTAATCCATAGATGGCTCTATTGAACTCACATGTACAGTGTAATGAGATTAATGATATTTGTTGGAGTTCCAAAATATTGAGCAGTGTGGCTTCAATCGTGAGTAAAATGGAATGTTGCACTTTGTAAATTGATCACTTGACCAGCCCATGACAGATCATAAGCTATGTGAATACCCAGACTTCCATATTCATATCCATCTACTTTGAGATGTAAAAAATGTATCTCTTAATCAAAAGTAGAAACAAAAAAAAATCCTCAAAATATTTGAGAAGCCTTCAAACAACGCCTTCGAATTATCCAAATAAATCAATACCGGAACTGAATATTCAAAGTTTTTTGTACGCTCATACAAATGGCGTTAAGTTTACCCGTATTTTTTTACATCCTGTATATCACGAGTCGGCAACTTAGTCCATACCGCCCACTTGTAAGCGGTGAAAGACTTCCGTGGTACCCACCACGATTTGAAAAAAAAATGGAAATTTTGCTTCATATTCTTTGTTTTTCGGTTCACTAACTAACTAACTAAATAAGTCTTTTAATCGTGGATTATACATGGTAATACATGGTTTTAACACGGGTTTCCTGAACAGAAAAATTGGTAGGGACTAATTTTTGGAATTTCTAACTTCACATATACACACATAAAAATATATTTATTTATTAGTCACAATTTTTTTATTTATTATTTTATTAAAAGGAATAACCCGCATTTATTTAAAATGCTTGTCTGTAGGTAGTATAGTAAGGAGAGGGAAGGTTAATGTGAAAAAACACATCACAAACGCCCAGATCAATTATGCCATTTTGAGTTTTTTTGTATTTTTTTAAGTGGTATTACATGTAGTGAACGATGAATGATAAGGAGAGGGTTGAAATATAGTGATGTTGGTGGGAGGTTAGGAAATTTTAACTGTAAAGTATAAGTGGGCGGTGGGCATAAAAAGGTTGACAATCTCTGCACTGTATGGTATATGGTATATGGCACGTCGGACAACGCACAATGTCTGGTTTCCTATACTGTAGCAGTTGGGATTGAACTTGTAAAGTCGCTCTACTTCGCAAGCCTTTAAATGCCACACACTTTATTGCCCCATAAACCGGACCTCAAAGCTTACGATAAACCTCCTTTCGGCCGATCTTAATTATGACTAAAGGTGACGTCGCCGCCGATAGCGATCGATCTATTTCTCTTTAATGGACCCATGAAATAAAACAATATAATGTAATCCAATCACATCCGCGCAACTTGGTCTAGTTCTAGATACGTACAAGTGTTGGAAAATATTACGTGCCGAGCCTTCTTCAGTACACTACTATGGACTATTTTGTTAGAAATTCCAACATGTACGACAAATTTGCCCTAAATATTTATTTGATTTCCTTTAGTCATGGAAATAAACGATACTCGTCCGCCTCCGTAGTGTAATGGTCAGCACGCTCGACTACTGTTCTGGATGTACCGGGTTAGATCCTAGGGGGGGGGGGTCGAAAAAATAAATACGATTTTTCAATCAAATATTTATTCCTTGGATATAATATTACCTTGGACTGGTACCTGAAGTGGAGGGCTTTTTTTTGTTGTTTTTTTTTAGATGGGAATTGCATTTATTATTTACCTTGCTTATTATGTACAAGGTTTATAGATCATTTAGTGGATTTTTGTTTCTTCTAGCTAATTAAATATGTTTTTATTTGAATCTGTGTTGGGAACAGGAGGGATCATCTAGTGTGGGTCAAATAGGAACTTCTCTGCATTTGCTCATTGCTGGGAGACTGTTGACTGTCATCAGCAGACCTTCCGTTCCACTAGAAGAGGGTTCGGCATTTTGTGTCCTACTTTGGTTTATGTTACTAATGTCCTTCACTATTTTTATCATGTATGATACTACCTCTCGTGACAGTTCCTTATGAACTATCACGGATTCGATGTTGGATAGATCCTCACCCAGGCTCCTGCAACGCGCCTCCAGCTGTTGTCTTTGAAAGCTGAAAAGGCGGCAAAGCATCAACAGGTGAGGGAGGGCTGGCTCACCTCTCTTTCATGTATTAACGATCAAAACACACTGCGTTTATATGATTCAGTGCCCTATGCACCATTGGGGTGCGGATAAGGGTTAAAAAAGAATAAATAACACTTACTTATTAACTAATTAACCATTACACCGCTTTCCTGCAGGTGTAGGCATAGAGAATATCTTCGCATCTTCCACAATCATGCATCTCTCACAATAATCATTCTCATACATACACGCCGATAATTGCGACTGCTTGCCTGACTTCTTCTAAGTATTGGAAATACTTGAACATGCCATGTTTTCCTCAGTCGTCCTTTGCTACTATTACCAACCACATTCCCCTCAAATTTAGTTTTACCATCATTTCTTCACTCATTTGATTCACATGACCTTTCTTAAATAAATAAAAAAAATCGTTAAAACAATGTTGATTCATTTTAATAAATTTATAAAATGTGCCACGAAGTACCTGCGGAAAACATTCAAGAAATATCTTTATTTTTTTATGATACTTACATCAGCCTTGCATTCATTCTTTATATCACCATTCGTACATCTACCATACAAAGTTTTGCCGCACACACGTCTGAGAAAATTTCACTGCATTCAATATACATCAATCCTTTTTTGTCAACTCCATGCTTTACTTCAATGTTCTCACCTCAATATATCTATTTTATTTTGTTCTTCAACTATATTACGGTATTAATACAAATCTTGTATTTCATCATCGTTTACTGTTAATTTGTAGAAACATGAATCATATATTGTGCTTTTTTTTAAATCAAGCAATGCATGTGGGCATGTCATGTTTGTATTTTATTGAAATAATTTATTTTAATATACAATAGTATCAAACGACATCTCCGAACTAAAAATATCATACAACACAATACAACTAGTGCGTAGGGTTAGTTTAAATATAATATGCAATAACAGATAAAAAGTTGATAGATTTAGTACGGCCATTGTTTTATACTGCCCACTTGAATCAATGGGCATTGAAATGCGAAAGGTCTCTTCTAAAGGTCACGTTTAAATAATTAAATATTATGCTTGGTCAAGGGAAATAAAAAAAATTGTTTTGTAGATTCGTTATGCTTAAATGTAACTAAATGTTAAAGGGGTGATTCATTTAAGGAGGTAGGCAGGGCTATTTGTAAAACAAAAAAGGTCCCCGAACTTACTTCAATCTTTTCACTAAAAAAATTATTATCAAATACCATTTAAATAAAATTCAAAACCAATTTTTCCTATCGAATTACATTACAATATTTTTAAAACAAATTTTGACGAATTATATAAACATTAATTCATCTAATTAGATGAATTAATGTAATTATTTTTTTTACATTAATTAAATTAATGTCCGCCTCCGCCTGTCTGTCTGACCGCCTCCGTAGTGTAATGGTCAGCACGCTCGGCTACCGTTCTGGAGGTCCCGGGTTCGATTCCCAAGGGGGGCCAAATAAATATAAGAGATTTTTTCACTCCAATATTTATTCAACATTACCCTGGACTGGTACCTGAAATGAAGGGTTGATCACCTTTTCTTCGTGTGTAAACAATCAAGAAAACACGGCGTTTATATGACGCAGTGCCCTATGCACCATTGGGGTGCGAATAAGGGTTTTATTTTTTATATTAAATTAATGTAATTAAATTTTTATTATTAATTCATCAATTGATATCAAAAATTTAAAAAATAAATATAATCCGTGAAAAAAGGTGCCGCAACGTTTCACCGAGTTACATGAAAAAAAGCCCTGGTGGTAAGCATCAAATAAAGTCTAAAATTAGATGGCAAATAATTATTACAAATATTATTTAATTTATTTTGCAATTGACGCCAATTCCGAGTCAAACATCTTTTGAACTAAGCCACAGTGGGTGTCTAATATTTATATCACCATCGACTGGTCACCTTACCTTCATGTAATTAACGATCAAAAAAACTCTCATTAATACGATCCAATGGCTCATGCACCACTGGATACTTAAAAGTATTATAAAGAAGATTAAAAATAACTAAATTTCATAATAAAAATATTGAAATTCCGAAATTTATTTATGCTCATAAATTTATTATTATCAATAAATTTAATGTATTTATGATTGACGTTTATGAAGATGTATGGAGAAAAAAATATTTTCAACAAAATTTTGGTAATGTTAGTATGAGACCAATTACCGATTGGACTGAAGACATATTTCCCTGTATATTATGATGTAAATAAAAAGTTTAATGTGGACCATTTCTCGTTGACGAACACAATTTTTGCGCAGCATAAATTTGTTCCTACATGTGTTTGTTTACATTATTAGACCATAATTGTCACAGCTTCTGTACTTTATTTCTTTTACAGTCTATACAATACTTTACATTTTATTATATACAGTGCAATTATGGACATAGCTGAACAACCACTTTAGGAATCTTGCTTTAAATTAAGTAATATAAAGTACTATTGGTTGGACAAGGACTGCCCAGGACACGAATCACCGGCTGAAGGAGGGCCTATTATTACATAAATATTTATTTTAGGATATATTTTTAGTCGTCTTCTTCCTGGGTTCATCTCAGCTTATCGTCTTCGTAGACTGTTGGAGTCAGCTCTTCTCGTCCTCAGGTTGTAGGTTCTTCTATCAAATGCAACGTCACCTAGGTCATGCTTTCGAATCATGTTTTTTTCTGTAGCATCCTTGATTATTTTGGTCTTCGTCTAAATATCTTTTGAGAGAGATTCATGGCATATACTATTTTAACTAAACAAATTATGGGGAGAAAATGTGGAAGTCTTTTGAGAACAATAATAAAAGGTCTCCATGAGATTCTTCGATCAAATCTTGGTTAAATCTTCGCCAATCCCTCGATAAATGAATCCAGTATTTTTGTTCTTACAAAGAATAAGATATTTTCGAAATATTTATTAAGAGCCTGGGTGTAAAATGTTTCTCGGATTTAGTTGGTATTTTCTTACAGATTTCTTGCCAATAACTTCTTCTTATCCTGTCATCATGGCTAAGAATGGAAACGCCTTTTGGTGGATCTCTTTATCTGTAAAAAGTCTGTGCCATTTTTTGGCAGCGCTCCAGAGAGTTATAAAAATGATAATTTGTGAAATGTTAAAACAACATTTTGCAAATGAATATTTTATGAAAATATATAAAATAATCATATTCTAATATACGTTACGGTAATTTATTGTTTTATAATACCTAATAAGAGACCTACATTTGTTAAGTACGAAGAAGGGGTATCATTAAAAGATATATAAAATGTAACTTGTCATTACATGGAAATAATAAAATAATAAAAATTGCTGGATTTCCCAGGTTTGATTTCAAAGCGGGTCAAAAAAATACACAAAATATCCACTCTAATATGTTTTCAATGTTACCCTGGACTGGTACCTAAAACGATATACAGAAACCTTGCCTTCATACAATTAACGATCACCTGAACATTGATGCAGTATCCTATGCACCATTTGGTCTAGATGAGGGTCTTCCAACCCTTATCCGCACCGATAGGTCACAGTATTGTATTGACGCATTGTTATCTTAACTGTTACTTACCTAAAGGCAGGGTGAACACTCCTGCGCTTCAGGGGCCAGTTCAGGGTAATATTAAATAATTATTAGAGCGTGAAATCACTAAAATTTCTTTTCAAACCCTAGGAATCGAACCCGGGACCTCCAGCACACAAACCTTTCAACGTGGAGGCGGACAAAAATGATGGATGAAGAAATGTAATTCAATTCCTTTTTTAATTATTTGTTACTTTAAAATAGTTTTTGTGATTAACCAACTGAAATTATCCAACTCAGTGACCAGGAACTCATAATAATGATGGTTCGATAACACATGCAGCATTGTTTTTAATATAATAATATTCAAATGTCAAACAACACATTATTATATTTTTATATCATTTTCTCAAAAAAACTGATCCAATTCGAAGTCAAAAACGTGAATTTATTGCTCTTATTTCGCTCATATATTTTGATTATTACTTTGTAAGATACAATACAAGCTGTTAGCCTTTAACAAACGAGATAATGGGTGATTTAAATGGAAGATTTACGACTTGATACATATATGTAAAATGATTATTTTTATTTATTATTTTAACTCCGCGCGTAGTAATTAAGTGCATTTGTGACCTTATTATAACAATAGTAAGAGAGAATTAAATACCACACCAGTCTGTCTTTGGAAATATTCTTCCCCAATTCCACATTCATGCATTTCCTTATATTTAAACATACCCGCCGATTGATCGCTTTCAAGTATTTGAAATACTCGATCATCCCAATTCTTCTTAGGTCTACTCTGCTCCTATTTCTAAATATATCCACCACATATAATTGTTTTACCGTTCTGTATGTCCAAACCATCTCAACATGATTTTCTTAATTTTGTCGATAATGCCTTGTTTTGTTTCCTAATTTCACCATTCATACATCTATCATACATCATTTTGATGCACATTCGTCTGTGAGATCACATTGTGACTGAACTCTGTTTAATTTTAATCATCAGAGTTTAATAATATCTTTATAAAATTAATTAACTTTGTTTTCACCACTTTTTTTATGAATACAATTTAACCTATTAGTTTCGACAATACCTTATTATTATTAGGGTTTATTTAAAATCAAAAACATTAAAAACATTAAAAAACACTTTTACAAAAAACGTCCACACACTACATGAAAATCCTAAGCATTTAGGATTTTCATGTATCGTAATTTTTGGTGAGAGTATTCTAATGTTTTTGATGATGATAAGGTATTTTCGAAACTGGCAGGTTAAATTGTATTAATAAAAAAGTCGTGTAAACAAAGTTAATTAATTTAATAAAGATATTATAAAATGTGCCACAAAGTATCTGCGGAAAATATTCAAGAAAGTGTTTATTAAATTCTAAAACATTAAAAATATTAAAATACTCATAATTAATTACATTCCCTTACCAATAACTAAATCCTAAATGTTATTGTGCATTTCGTAGCAACTCCGATGGAGTTATTGGTAAGGGAATGTAATTAATTATGAGTATTTTAATGTTTTAGAATTTAATAAACTCTGATGATGACAAGGTTCTTGTCGAAACCGGTAGGTTAAAGTGTACTTATAATAAGAAAGTGGTTAACACAAAGTTGTTTAATTTTATAATTTTTAATTATGGGTTGAAAATATAACATGTCTAGTATCGACCCACATGTATTGTGTCTCAGACTATGAGATCTCGGGATAAAATATATAGTTCAACAATAATTCATTCAGACATGTCTATTTTTACTTTCATTGTCCTTAGGTGTATCGGAAAAAATAATTACGATGTATTCGTTTGACATTTGGGTAGATATTTTCCCTTTCTTCGTATTATTTGCAAAACTTCTATAAATAATGCTTTTCCGTCAGGGGACAGCCTCCTTTATCACCTCCCCCAAATTGATACTACCCCCTTCCTTACCTACCTACCTGCCACCTTAACCCCTAACACAGGGGTTCCCTATCTTTTTCAGCCCACGGTGCACTTACAAGCCTAGTATTTTGTCACGGCGCCCTACATTAGTAAGCTATTTGGAATAGATATAGTGACTATATAGGTATATATATATATATATATATATATATATATATATATATATATATATATATATATATATATATATATATATATATATATATATATATATTTATATATATATATATATATATATATATATATATATATATATATATATATATATATATATATATATATACATATATATATATATATATATATATATATATATATATATATATATATATATATATATACATATATATATACATATATATATATATATATATATATATATATATATATATATATATATATATATATATATATATATATATATATATATATATATATATATATATATATATATATATATATATATATATATATATATAAATATATAAATATATATATATATATATATATATATATATATATATATATATATATATATTTATATATATATATATATATATATATATATATATATATATATATATATATATATATATATATATATATATATGTATATGTATGGGGTCTTTCTGACCATATTGTTGATGCTCCATCTCTGACGCACTCTTTGTTTTATTAAAATTTAAAGATAGAAAGCAGTAGTCGAAAGAAATAGGTACCTACAATAATAGTAGTTGGGTAGATAGGGACAAAAATTAAAACATCCATAATATGAAATCAAGTTTTACTATATTTATAAGAATAAAGAATTGACACAGAGAACAACAAAAAAGAAAATATTTGTGGTTTCGGATAATGATAGAGGATCGACTCACGGCGCCCCTCTTTACTTTCTACCGCGAACCAGGGCGCCGCGGCTCACACTTTGGGAACCCCTGCCCTACCACCTTAACGCCCACCCTAACATCTACGTGTAGGAGTAATTGGGTGCAGAAAGGAAGCTGAATTTTCAATATTTCTAAGTGCTGTCTTGAGCCATACATCTATTTTATGATCAGCAAAACACTTTTGTTCGGTACAATAAAGTGGGGTCTCGTCCGAACACAAAATAATTTCCTATTATTTTTTGACATTTCAACAAAGATGAAGAAAAATATAAAGTTTGGGTGTTTCCGGGGCTAACAACCAACATAGGCTGGTTTAAGTTATCACTATACACACAATCACCAATTCTACCCATGATTGACAACCACACTACTCAAATTCTTGGAACTTCTAGATACTTATTGATCAAATTAGAAACATAGTGTTTCAATTCACTAGAGACATGGTGGGATGAGGGAAGCTTTTCATTAAGTAGAAACTCTTTTATTTGTAATAAACTGGATAAAGTTGTCACTTTACACACATGTAACATTCATCAATTCAAACAAACAAATGGACATCAAATACATGATGAAAGAGTTTCTGCTCAATAAACAACTAAATTTCTGTTCAACAATGGTGTTTAAAGTGAACACTTAATCCGGCCTATGACAGGTCATAAGCCCTGTAAATACATAGTTTTCTTTATTTCCTTCGTTGACATATTATTAATATTTAAAACAAAAACTAATTTACAAAACTTTCATTTGTGAACACAGATTTGGACTCACTTAAAAGTTCTGAATAAAATTTAGTCTTTAATTTACAGCTTACTTGTATAAAATGTCTCAATTCTTCACAATATTTTGTGTGTATCCAAATACAAATGGGTAGAATCGGTTAATGTTTCATGTGCGCAAAGTGATCACTCAAACCAGCCTTTGACGGTCTTTAGCCTCGTAAATGCCCAGACTTTCATATTCTTCTTTATCTTTGTTGAGATGTCAAAAAATTACATTAAATTCTTCAACTATATTAAACAAATTAATAACCTCTGATAATTGGTAAACAATTAAATTGAAAACAAAGAAAGCTGTTTTTTTTAAGCTTACTTCGTTTACTAAAACATTTCACCCCACATGACACAAGTAACCACATTCAATCGTTACGCAATATTTTTCATTCTCCAATAACATTGTGTATCCGATATTTTAAGGTTAATTTATGAAGAACACTTATTCAGCTGTGGTTCAAAGCAGTATAATGATATTTTTTTATTTCGGCACATAATTTTTTGATTTTTATTATGAACACATAATATGGACATTGTGTCGTTTAAGAGGTAATATGACGAACTTACATATTTTTACTTCAGGAGAAATAAAAAACAAGCCAGTTGTCATTAAGGTATTGACGGAGTATATACGTATATTATTTAAAAAAATTATAATCCCAATCATGCTTTTGTTGGGTAAAATATCCAAAATTTAACACGGTTATTGGATTGAATTTTACTTTAATTTATATATACCATATATGATAATATGTGACGAACACTCTACAGTATTTGATAATGTCTTAATAAGACGAAACGCGCCACATAGTATCATATATATGTAAATAAAAGAATAATACAATCCAATAACCGTGTTTAATTTTGGATATATGGTATGACCCAAGAATTCAAAATGTATTCTACTAACTGTCTGCCGTTACAATAAATAAATGCTTCTAATTAAAGAGAAGTAGACATGCCTAAAAATTACTTATTAGAATATAAGATGAAATATGTGTGGACTTGGCACATATTCGAAAATTAAATTAATAATTACTAATTATTAATGCATACACTCACACACATGATATATAATATGTTTATAATCAAATGGTGAAAAAAGGAAGGCTAAAATTAAGAAAGAAATGTTGAGATGGTTTGGATAAGTGGAAAAAAATGATTAAAGAAAAAGCAGTAAAACAAATTTATACAACGAATGAGGTTGGAAAAAGAAGCCAAGGAAAAAAAGAAAAACTAAACGCATGAATGTGGAAGAGGCGAAGAATATGTACATGTTTATAAATAAATAAATTTATATATTATTTTATTAGATTAAAACCAATATACATTTATATATATATATATATATATATATATATATATATATATATATATATATATATATATATATATATATATTTATATATATATATATATATATATATATATATATATATATATATATATATATATATATATATATATATGTATATATATATATATATATATATATATATATATATACATATATATATATATATATATATATATATATATATATATATATATATATATATATATATATATATATATATATATATATATATATATATATATATATATATATATATATATATATTTATACTCGTATATACATATATGTATGTTATAAATAATATAAATAACGAAAATATATAATATGAATTTAATGTGTAGGTGCTTTTGCCCTACAGCATAACGTTTATTGTTATAGAAATATGAATACGACCATGGTTGATTAAGTAGAGATCGAAGAACAATATTCTTGTATTGGTTTTTCTCAAAATACTGTGAAAACAATACATTCTGAGAACTTGGGAGGGAAATTGTTTCGAGAATTGTTTGAAGCTTCAGTTTCTGAAATTTTATATAACTGTTAAAATTTTCTATTAAATATTTCACCGAAACGTTCAAAAGTTTTAATAGAATTCCATAATTTATCACTAAATATGATAACTTTTTTACTAAGTTACTTTTCATACATTTTTTACTCAATTTTAAAGTTTGTTCCTAGTTATCTTCTAAAGATGGAGATTGACCGGAGCATTTCGTCGTAACATCGCTCGCGGCGAGCATCAGCGAGCATCCGAAACTATGGATGGAGCGCTCGGCTCGCTGTACTGACTGCCTGAATGCTCGCATTGTAACGTGTTACGTTACGACGAAATGCTCCGGTCAGTCTCCACCTTTACAAACTAATTTTTTTAATATATTTTTAATTTTTATTTATATAAACTGTAAACATTTATTTAAAAGTACAATTATGATACATATTTAAAGTTTTTTCTGCAGATGCTCACCAAGCCACCTTGTGTGTCTTGTCGGTGGAGCTCTTTTTACAAACTTTAATTTTTTAAATATATTTAAACCTAATTTACACACAAAAAAGAGAGAAAAAAAATCATATTACAATTTCCATAGAATTAACTCTTGATCATTTACCTTTTCCTTTATTTTGCTTTTGTTCCATATTTTATTTTGACCTCTAACCTCCGTCAGCAACAAATTAAAAATATGTTAAAAAAAATCATGGATGCCATTTTTCCTGTTGGGTGTTCCTACTTTTCAACAACCCATAAAATATCCTTCTTTTTCTTCCCGGCTTCTTCCCAACTTCGTTTTTGTAGACTATTCTAATCAGCTTTCTTCATTGTTCTCGGGTTGTAGGTCCTTCTATCATGGACATATATACATCACATGCATGCATACATACATACATTCAGATATTTTATAATTAAATTATTGTTTGTATTCGTATTTTTAAAATAATTTCTAGTTTATCTAACGAAAACGTTATGTTTAAAAAACAAATGAAAAACATTATTCAGAAATTATAATATAAAATAAATATTTTCTTAACTTAATTAATAAATTGTCTATTTTCTTTCATTCATTCGCTTTTGTGTCAGTATTTCATAACAAGTATTTGGACACACTCAAAATGTTGAAAATAAATGTATTCTTCCTATTCGCCCTCACAAATAATTTTCAAACACAACGTTTATAATTCAAAAAGGATTTCAAATAATTTACAGGAATATCACTAACTTAATAACATAACATTAAATATAATGATTTATTCCAAGTCCTTATCGAGGATCGAACCTTTGACTCCTTCATTGCTGCGCATAATAAGAGGCATGGAGCGAGCAACACATACAATATACATATGCACACATATAACAATAAGGCTATCATAATATCCATATCCATGACTTTGCAAGACTTATATACACACTTGTAAGGTGCCCTAGCGATATTTGAATACGATAATATTGAATTCCCGAAGGAATACAGGGTGTTTTTAAACGAGACTTAATTATAAATAACAAACGATTTTCATTTAAAGACACACCATTCTTGTTCATCACTGTGACATTGTACTTCGTAGCTAAATTTCCCAGGTGTATCATCAATTTTTTCCTTAAATTATACACTGACAATATTTACTGCATTATTGTATCCAACTACAAAGATATAATAATGTACATAGGTATTGCTAGTATACTTCTAAATACCTTAATAAAAGTCATCTAAAGCCGTATGTTTTGTATATCATTTTGTATCTTATTCGTTTTTAGCAACAGCAAAAAATATTATATATTTATTTTTTAATTTTAGTTTTACTTAATTAATACCACTATCTCTTAAAACCTATTATGAAACTTAGAATTAGCATCACATACGGTGTTTGAAAATGATGCGGAATGCATCGAAACACGTGTCACAATAGATTTTAAGAGATAATGATATTTATTAAGTAAAACGTTAATTAAGAATGGATAGCTTTGACCACAAAGCAACTGCCGAATCAATTGATGAAATAGCTTCTTACGATTGCTGAATGCATGTGCGAAAGTACAAACTATAGAAGACGACCCCGCTTGATCTTTATGGACCAAATCATCTCCGATATGCATTGTAGCGGGTAAGCCAAATTGAAGAGTCGGTTGGAGACTGATCACGAAAAAAGGAAATCAATCATCACACAGATCATAATCCACGAAGAAGATTTGTTGGGTATTTTCTTTATTAAAAAAAATATATATTCCTTGTAATTTAAATGAACACCCTATACGTTGTTCTGTACTGTAGGATATTATGAGAAAAGTACACATTCCTCTAAACTCTAGACGTTGTACGAGCATAGCACCAAAGGACTATACGGGAACCAGTGGCATTTGCAATAAACCAATCCGCAATACGATTATATCCGTGGGAGGATATCGGGATAGGTAATGGTCCCCATACTAGGATGTGGACGCAGGATATAGCTATTGGTAAAGTTCACCAGGTGGTTTTATAGGCGGAAATTACAAGCGAGTAAAAATAAAGAGTCAGTAAAAAAGCTTCGCTGTTAAATACGCTGTTTTTTTAAACGCGATTTATTTCATAAATAAAATGTAACTTTGTTTCAAAATCACTTTAAATATTTTATTATAACTTAATTATAATGTCTACCGGTTTCAAAGCTAACAGCTTCTTTATAGCTTCGAAACCGGTAGACATTATAATTAAGTTATAATAAAATGTGTATAGTGATTTTGAAAACAAGTTACACTTTAACTATAAAATGGAAAATCAAAAAGTTAGTGCTTCAAATATAAATTATATAGCTATATATTTTTATTTCTGGATCATTTTTCAGCATTTCAAGTGTTTAAAAACTGAAATATTAACTTTTGATATGTTATTTACTGTTTTGGCATTCACTTTGTTGTAAGACATGATTAAATTCAAACACTTTCCTTACCACTTAATTATTATACTTTAACAACTTGTTTCGGAAGCTACAGATACTTCTATCTACGATTTAATATAAACTCTTCTTTCAATTTCGAGTAGTGTATATATTTAAATCAGTAGATGAAAGCATTTATAGCGTCCAAAACAAGTCGTTAAATTATAAAACTCAAATAGTAAAAAACAAGCGTTTTATTTATAATTTAACTTTTGTGTCCTTATAAATAAATTAATACTAAATTCCGTGATTTAAAAAAATTTTAAAAATGATATTTGTTTGAAATATATAAATATATTTATATGAATGTGTCTGCCTTCGTAATATGGTGGTTATTGCGTTTGGATACCGTGTTGGAAGTCCCAGGTTCGAATCCCATGCATGTATTCAGTTATACAGTTTACATACGTATATAAGTGCACATATATTTTTTATTAACAGTATTTTTCAAATAATTCTAATACTCCAGAAGGGGGAAACAAATACAATAAAAGGATATATGATTTTTTATTAAATTGTATTTGTATTTTTACCTTGTTTGTAGACACAAAGAGTTATGAGTCTATAAAAACAATTCAAATTATAGCTAACCAAAATCACGTTACAATTTCTTCAAAGGATAATGACAATAGTAACACAACATGTAAATTGTATTTATAAAATAAACAAAATATGCAAATCCTTTTCGTTTGGATCTGCACCGGTAAAGATGTCAGCCGGTTAAAACTCAAAGTTCACCCGAGCGTCTCGTTTGTAAAATCATAAATTTGAATGGGAGAATCTACTCTAGTTTTCAGCAGCAAAATGCCCCTAAATTGGAAGAAATGCACACTACATATTTTACGGTTCTAAACTTACTTTGAAAACTGTTGGTTCAAAAACTACATACATTAGGTTGTCCGAACGATCTCCCCTGTAATGTAGATAAAACGTGGATAAATAAATAGGTGGATGGCACTCACTCGGTTTTTCGTCATTCAAATACAATTACCCGCCAATTGTTACGACTCCTAATCTAGCCACTTTCAAGTATTTGGCATACCTGATCGTGCCATGTTTTTCTCGGTCTTTCTTTGCTCCTTTTTCCACTAACAATCGTAACAATCGGCGGGTATGTATGAGGAGATGCATGAACGTGGAAGAGGCGAAGAATGTTTGCAAAGACAGAGTGGTATGGCGATCTATTTTCTCTGCCTACCCCTGCGGAGAAGCGGCGTGATGGTTAGTTAGTTAGTTTTAAATACAATTAGCTGCGATGTTATTTTCGCACTTTAAATTAATAAAACATTTTGAAATACCATTATGTCTAGAAGAGGACAATCTCTCTTTGTTGAAAAATCTTTGCGGCCTCGTCAGTACGGGTTAGAATTATTGCATGTGAATCATGGTAGTTACGAAAAATTAGGGGGGTGTATTTTAATTTTTTTTTTAATGGAGATATTCGATTTAATTTTCGGTCATATAAGGCAGTCCTATGCAACCTTTTCTCACCTACGATACACTAAAATTCTTCCTAGTATTCCGCGGCACACCAAAAGCTAAAGTACATAGATCATTGAAAAATTATTTAATTGTAGTAAGTATTGTCCACCTCCGTAGTATAATGGTCAGTACGCTCAGCTACCGTTCTGGAGGTCCTTATATTATAAGGGCCACCCTCATATACACATATCGCTCACTCCTTTCAAGAACGTCATAAATCAAAAAACTTGATTTTTCAGGAGAACGTTTTTAAAGTTTAAAAATATAATACAAAGGATTAAAAATAAGTTACTAGCCACTTATTGAACTTTTTATCGTGCAACAGATCCTTCTAGGTAAAACCTGAAGGTTTTTATCCATTTGAAAAATGTTAAGTACATTTAAAAAAATAATTAAACAATACCATTTCATCAAAATGCAAAAACAACACTATCTGACCTGTAGCGGGTAAATATTAAGTTAAAAATATGCATTTTTGCTGGGATATAGTACATTTTCTGGGCATTCCGAAAACATGCACAACTGAAAATTGACAATTTTTTATTTATGACGTTCTTGAAAGGAGTGAGCGATATGTAAAATATCGTTATTTGTCGAATAAAATGATCTGCCTTTATTATAGAGTTTCATATATTTGATACCAATAGTGCAAAAGAGGAATAAAAAGCAAGTATGAACGTCGGAGCAATTCATAGTGATGTGTTATTTTAAGACATCTAATATTTCATGATATATCGCCTTCAGAGGTTAAATCCAGTGTTTGAGTATGATCGTATATAAAAGTATTCATATGGTATACATATGAACGAGTATATAAACATATATTTTTAATATCATCACTAGTCGAATAAAATTATCTGCCTCTGTTACAATGATACTGTCATTTATTTGATACCAATGCACATAAGGACGGATGGCCGATTTAGCGCGCCAAAAATATAATATTGGGTTTTATTTAATATTCTGATCGGAAAATGATAAAAGATGCTTTTTAAATAATTATCTTATTTAAAAATGCCCAATTTGGTTGTTTGGGGGTTGGATTTTCATAAATTCTAATGGAAAAAAAACACCTTTACCTTTGCACCACTGCAATTGTGCAAAGGTAAAATTTTGAGAGATTTTTTGAACAACAAAAGACCGATGTGGTTTTAGCCGAAAAACAATAAGCTTTAAACTCATATTATTTGTGGAATATATAAAATAAAACCGTTTGCAAAAGGAGTTATTATCTCATTTACATAACCTTCCCTTTTGTGTAATTCAGCATAATGGATACTCATATTCCAGATGAACCGTGCAGAGGAAACTGGGGTACAGTCGTTTTGTGAATATTCAGAAAATATTTCAATACCCTTTTGTAGTTCAGCCCTTTATGTTCGGAATACGCCCTTTTTCATAAAGTAAAGCGGATACATTGAAGGGTAAAGCAAACCCATATGGTATAAAGGTCAAACTGGCATTGGTTATCTCGCAAATGGTTTATCGATATTTTTTTATTAATCTTGCGATATATGGATTGTATGATTTTATGAGATAGGAACCTAATAGATCTGCTCTGACTACGTGAGTAGGTAGCGTAAAAGGCAGCGGTTGATTTGTTGGTGATTTGTTGAGGAATGTATCGTTTCATATATTAGTGAAAACGGTTTGAGTTTCACACTTCACTCACTCCTTTCAAGAACATCACAAATCAAAAATCGTCAATTTTCAGTAAAGCATGTTTTCGGAATGCCCAAAAAATGTACTATATATCCCAGCAAAAGCGGCATATTTCAAACTAATATTTACCCGCTACAGGGCAGAAAGTGCTGTATTTGCATTTTGAAGAAAAGGTATTGTTAAATTTTTTTTTTTAAATATACTAAATATTTATCAAATGGAGAAAAATCCCTCAGATTTCACCTAAAAAGATCTGTTGCACAGTAAAAAGTTTAAAAAGTAGCTTGATATTTATTTTTAATACTTTGTATTTTATTTTTAAACTTAAAAAACGTTCTCCTGAAAAATCAAGTTTTTTTTATTTATGACGTTCTTGAAAGGAGTGAGCGACTTGTACGAGTACATCAGAATTATCAAAGATCAATATGTCGTAGTCATACAGGAGAAAGTGACCAAGTCCATTTTTTACCAAAACTTGATTATTGACTATTAGATATCTTACTAGCTTAATACTGCCATGAAAAAATCTACTGAATATTAAAAAAGTTTTTAATATTCAGTAAAATTTTCTGATTTGGTATACTGCTTGCAAAATTAAATAAAGTACCCGGTGTACTCGTAACGAATTGGTTCAAGCGTCTACTTCATTTTTATGACGAAACACGCCTCCAGCTTTTCACGAAAAATACATATAATTTTTTTTACTTTCAATTTTATGCTAATCAACTTTGATTTTGTGATTTTCCCTTTTCCGTTAGATCGTAAAATTCGGAAAAGTCTCTTAATTGGGTTCGAATAACGTTTTTTATTGATAAAGAAAACGGCTTGAGTAAAAAAATTCAAGTAAAATGTTTTACTACCGAAATATATTGTTTATTTATGTATATATATATATATATATATATATATATATATATATATATATATATATATATATATATATTTATATATATACATATATATATATATATATATATATATATATTATATATATATATATATATATATATATATATATATATATATATATATATATATATATATATATATATATATATATATATATTTATATATATATAATTATATCATATTATTTTTTGACATCTAATCAAAGATGAAGAAGAATATGGAAGTCTGGACATTTACGGGGCTGACGACCATCATAGGCTGGTTTAAGTGATCACTTTACACACGTGTAACATTCACCAATTCTACCCATTATTGACAACCACACTACTAAATTTCTCTGAAGTTCTATATGCACAATATGATACGATTTCGAAACGGTGTTCTTGAATCACTAGAACATCACTAGAGACATCTATTGGTGAGATAAAAAGAAACCTTTTTTTAAAGTAGAATCTCTTATATTTGTATGTGAGATCCGAATCCTGGATTATAATCACATCCATGAGAAACGCCTGAAAATATCATTTTCATTTTTATTATTACGGCTTATAATTTGACGAGATAATTTATTTACAATATTTTGAGTGTGTCCAAATACTTGTTCACAAATCTGGATTATCTCAAATTAAAGAAGTTATTTTTTATATTGTTTTTTGACATCTCATCAAAGATGAAGGAGAATATGGGCATTTACGGGGCCATAAACTAGGCGATACAATTGTCACAATAGTAATTTTTATGTGTTTTTTTAATAAAATAAAACTTAGTAGACCCAAAAAATCTGTGTTTGATTTTAAAAAAATACACAAATACATGTATAAGTCAAGTATCCTTGATTGAATAAACAAATACAGAATTTAATAAAATACATATGTACGAAAGCGTGAAATCAATACGGAAAATCCTAGTGAGGAAACATTTAAAATTCATGTTACATGTTTTTTTAAACGAATAAATATGTACAGTTAGAGGAATTATGTCAACTCACGCTGGTTTTATGATCCGTGTTGGCTTTTTTTACAAGTGACAAAAAATAAATAAAAATTGTTCTAGCCTCGAATATTTTATTTATTAACGATCTTTTTCACCCGTATTTCATATTTTCGACACTTTATCCGATGTTTATTCTTCCAAGGTCTCCAAGTTGAACTAATATATTTAGCGACGACCTTTTACGGAACGGAGAATGATCGGATCTAGACCGAGTCCCCGCCATACTTCTTTTTTACATACTTCTCAGTGTATATCCAGTGGCGTCTTGTGATATTATTTTTATCAAGATTTTTTTTATTGAAATACGAACGTAGATAAAAAAGATGATTTTTTTTAATATTAAATATTAAAAACAAACACTGATTTTCAGAGTCTACTTAATCGTATTTTATTATTGAAAACACATTAAAATAAAAATTTGAAAATTTTTACATTATTAATTTAAAGGTGGAGACTGACCGGAGCATTTGGTCGTAACGTAGCACGTTACGATGCGAGCATTCAGGCAGTCAGTACACCGAGCCGAGCGCTCCATCCATAGTTTCGGATGCTCGGTGATGCTCGCCGCGAGCAATGTTACGACGTTATGTTACGACGAAATGCTCCGGTCAGTCTCCACCTTAAGATTTTATCAAGATTTGTTTTTATATCTGAACGTAGATAAGAAGTTGAAAATGAATGTATTAAATATTGAAATCAAACACAGATTTTTAGAGTCTATTTAATCGTATTTTATTATTGAAAACACATTAAAATACAATTTCAAAAAATCTTTCATGATTAATTTAAGATTAACTAAGTAAATACTACTATTTCTTTAAATCTGTTATGACTCGTGTTTCGATACATTCCGCATTATTTTTAAACACACCAAATGTTGCGGAATGCATCGAAACACGTGTTACAATAGATTTTAAGAAAATGTGGTATTTACTAAGTAAAACTTGAATTAAAATCAAAAGATTTTACCACAGTGTAATTGCCGAATCAATTAAAGAAATTTGACATTTGTTCGAAAATGCAATAACAAGGCGTAACAATTGTTCCAAATTTTATTTTTTATGTAAGTATGTATTTATAATAATAATTTAATAGACTCTAAAAATAAGTGTTTGATTTGAATTTTTAATATATAAATTTAAATTGAGCTCTACAAATTAATAATAAGAATAAATAATACTGAAGAATATTCGAACAGAATGCGAAAATATGCATTCCAAAAAGGTTTCAGAAGAATATTGGAAAATAATGCGAAAACATGCATTTCACAAAGGTTTTTGCTTTTAAAAACTTACTTTAGACTACGAATTTTGCTCAACAAGTAATTAACAAACAGAAGATGCTTTCATTGAACCATAAAAATAACTTTTAACTTGAGAAGCATATGGTAGTTATCAATCATGGGTAGAATGGTGAATGTTGCATGTATATAAAGTGTTTACTTAAACCATTTTATGACAAATTGTATGCCTTATAAACATCTTTCCATATTCTGTTTCATATTAATTGAGATATCCAATTAAAAATCTCGGGGAACATTTTGTTTTTCTCTCCCTCTCTTTCTCTCTATCTCTCTCTCTCTCTCTCTCTCACACACACACACACACACACACACACACACACACACACACACACACTCACACATACAAAATCTATCACATTCTTTTTTTATTTTATAAATTTCAATTCTATCACGTGTTCTGTACCGCACGCGAAATTTATTTCCATGTATTTTTGGGTATAATTATCTTTTACTGCACGCCACTGATTTGGTTATTCGGTAACATTTTTGACCGGTTATCATCCCATTACATCCACAATAAACAAGACAAGTAGAGGAAATGTCTTTTATAAAATATGCGTCTATTAGTCAAAACACAATAACTGTTTTGACATAATTTCGACCTTAGTAATATTAAATACAGAAACAAATGTATTGTTATAAAATCCCACTCTTTAATATGTTAATAATATTATTTGATTTTATTTCTTTGCAATGTTTGATAGTTCGGATGTTTTAAATGAGAAGCAGAGTATAAATAAAATTCAATTTAAGATAATAACATCGAATAGAACGAGGACGATCAAAAAACACTTGGCGCAACCAGATCAATCAGAATAAAAAATCTGGTGGTGTCAAAAGTCTTCGTTATATGGACGGCATGTATGACGAGATATTTGGATGTGAAGGAAGCTAGGAGTGTATGTTAGGATAGACGAGTGTGGCGTTCCATCCTCTCTGCCTACCTCTACAGAGAAACGGCGTGATGGTAATAGTCTTCTTCTTTTAACCCTTATCCGCACCCAATGGTGCATATGACTCTGCAACATATTGACGCAACGTCATCTTGATCGTGGATTGCATGAAGACAAGGTGGTCCCTGAGAAGTTCTGTGCTTCAGGTGCCAGTCCAAGGTGATACTAATAAATATGCGACGTAAATTCAAATATTTATTTGGACCTCCCAGGGAATTAAACTCTGGACCTCCATCACTGTATCTAAACCCAGTTACCACTACACTATGGAGGCAGACAAAAAATATGATTACAGCAGTAGAAGTATATTTTTTAAACAATATACTCGTATATTATTGAAAAAAATGTTTTTTTTTTTTTAAAGAGTGTTCATTAAAATTAATTGCATCTCTCACGGTCAATATTTAACGTTTTGAGATTCATACGTTCTCTCTTTATTAAACAAATATATTTTCTTGCAAAATACTTAAATTTACACACCGTTATTTAAAAAAAAATCAATATCAATATATTTACATATATACATATATATATATATATATAATATATATATATATATATATATATATATATATATATATATATATATATATATATATATATATATATATATATATATATATATATATATATATATATATATATATATATATATATATATATATATATATATATATATATATATATATATATATATATATATATATATATATATATATATATATATATATATATATATATATATATATATATATATATATATATACATATATATTGAATTTATGAGGCGAATGTAATTGAAAAAAAGAAGCAGAGGAAGACCGAGAAAAACATGGCACGATCAGGAATGCTAAATACTTGAAAGTGGTCAGGTTAGGAGTCGTAAAATCGGCGTTTATGTATGAGGAGATGCATGAACGTGGAAGAGGCGAAGAATGTTTGCAAAGACAGAGTGGTGTGGCGTTCTATTCTCTCTGCCTACCCCTGCGGAGAAGCGGCGAGAAACGATCTGGCATACCCAAAATATAGGTAGGTTTTTATAAATTAACATGCATACGTACAATGTAGATAAAAGGAATCAGAAAGGCCAACAAACTCACCATGGTGATATGGTAAAGAATTCTGAATCTTCAAACAGGGTATATTATTATGCCTTATGGGATTTTTTATAGCTTCATTCCCTTCGAAGCCTTGGCCTTTCCTCACAGCGTTTTCCTGTCTCGAGTGTGCATTTATGCACTTATAATACATTTCTCTAAATACCACTTGTTCCTCCAGGATGTAGTGAGGATATGAATGCATATGTTGTGCTAACAGACCATACACGCTATGATTTTTTGATACGATTTTATCGTGATGATTTGATCGCGACTTCGATTGTAGTTTAACCTGGATGTAGAAAAAGAATGCACTAGTTAAACAGGAATATTTAACCTTTTTATAATTTCATTATTTTGGAAATAATTTAACTCCAATCAATAAACGTATTTGAATAGAATAGTTTTTTTTAGTTGCCTTATTAGGATAATTTTTATCATTACAATCCCCACTGAATTGTGCATATGGCACTGCATCGCATCAACGCAATGTAGTTTTGATCGTTAATTATAGAAGGTTTTAAGCTCTGCGCTTCAGGTAACAGTTTAGGACAATATTAAATCATCATGGGAGTGAAAAACCACTTATATATATTTAATCTCTCCTAGGAATTGAATCCAAGACTTCCATCATGGTAGTCAAACTCCAAAGCCACTACAGTACGAACCAGTACGAACGCGGATTTGCGATTTTGCGTTTTTAGTATTAAGTAGGTACTAACATAAGTATTAACTATAAATAGGATAAATATTACTTTGAATAAAAAGCCCAAAACTCGCAAACCTTGGGATCATTCTATATTAGTTTTAATAAACAAAATTTCCTTAAACTGCACGTGTATGGTGAGCTTTACGCCCAGAACCAATGTTGTTATTATACTAACCAGTATGCAACGAGATTATTTTAATCTTATTTTGCTCGCAATCAAATCATGGGGGTGCTTTTATTAAAATATCAATGTTAATCTGTACCTACGAGTACATAATGTCATTGTAAATTAACAGTCATGCATGCAGTTACACATTTCACTGTCAGTGAAGAATAAAATACAAAATATAATGTAACCGGATCACGGTCACACCTTAATAAACAAAATAAATACTTCATGGCGTAAAAACATAACTAACAATACGAAAATATGTATGTATCTTTTAGTTTTAAATTAAAGTAAATTTATTTATAGTTTTTTTATGTAACCGGATTAATCACGCTTTAATAAATGGGTGTAAAAATATATAATTTATAAAAAAATAAAGAAATCTTATATACTTCATAAAATAAAACTACTTTTTTAACCACTTTTTATGGGCACACTGATTCCAACCGGTTTCGACAAGAACCTTGTCATCATCAGGGTTTATGTACTGATTCTAAAACATTGAAATACTCATAGTTAGGTTATAGATAATTGTAAAAAATATAATACTCATAGTTAGGTAATAAAAACATTCAAGGAAAATGATTTTTAAATATCTCTAAGGTTGAAAAATAATACGGATGTCTGAGCATTTACAGGGCTTACGACAGTCATAGGTTGGTTTGAGTGATCACTTAACACACGTGTAACATTTACCAATTCTACCCATGACTCACAACCAAAGTTCTATATATATATATATATATATATATATATATATATATATATATATATATATATATATATATATATATATATATATATATATATATATATATATAATCCAATTTCGAAACATTGTTCTAGAATCACTAAAATTTCACAAGAAACATCTTTTAATTTATAATAGAAAGTTTTTGTTTATCTTTATACATATAAAAAAATCTAATAAAACAGCTAACGAAATGTTTAGGATTTCCACACAACAATTGATACATTGTTGCCTAATACATTTCAGCGGGGGCCATTTGTACCGTTAGGAAGAAAAATACAAATGATGAATCTTGCGCGTTTGTATTAGTACTCTAAAGTGCTCTTCCACTTAAAGGTACTCTATGTTGTGAATTACCTAGAGTATATTTTTAATCTTTACCCAACGATTACTGTATTTTTTTTCTAAATGAAAGCGTGTAGTAAAAAATATTTTTTTTTATATCTCAGCAAAGATAGAAGAAAATGAAAGTGTTGGTAATTACAAGGCTTACAACCTGTCATAGGCAGGTTTAAGTAATCACCTTCTTTAAAAATGTCTGTGATAAAGATCTGATAAACAAAAAAACTAATTCAACTCTATTGTAATTCAACTCTAAAAATTGTTGTAGATAGTGGTAAAAACTATGTAGCATGTCAATGAAGGTTTTAATTGAAGGATGAATACATCATTTAATCTGTTTGATTATCAATCATGGGTAGGATGGTAAATGCTACACGCGTATAAAGTGTTCACTTAAAGTAGCCTCTGACAGGTTGTAAGCCCTGTAAATTTCCATATTTCCGTACTTCCATATTCATCTTCATATGCGTTGAGATATCGATTAAAAATCTTGATATAAATAACTCCTTTATGGAACAAAATGCAAAATTTGTGCCTTAATGTTTAGAAACATTCAAAATATTGTGATATATTCATATTATTATTTAATTAACTTTTCTCTTTCTATTCTTGGGTGATTCCATAAGTTGTTATTTAGGGTTCCTACGCAATTCATAATAAATATAACATTTAGGATTTTTTAGAGTGTGTGGAAGTTTTTGGTAAGGAAATGTAATTGAATATTTTAATGTTTTAGCTGAAGTGTAATGGTCAACACGCTCGGCTACCGTTCTGGGGGTCCCGGGTTCGATTCCCAGGGGGGGTCAAATAAATATAAGTGATTTTTTCACTATAATATTTATTCAATATTAACCTGGACTGGTACCTGAAGCGGAGGGCTGATCACCTTTCCGTCATGTGTAAACGATCAAAATAACACTGCGTTTATATGAAACAGTGCCCTATGCACCATTGGGGTGCGTAAAATGGTTTTATTATTTTATTTATTAATGTTTTAGAATTAAATATACCCTGATGATGACAAGGTTCTTGTCGAAACCGGTAGGTTAAAGTGTAAAAAAAATTGTTTAATTTTATAAAGTTCAAACTTAAGTGGTAAAAAACGAGTTTTTTCATTTAAAATTTCATATTTTTTTGACATCTCATCAAAGATGAAGAAGAATATGGAAGTCTGGGCATTTACGGGGCTGACGAAATTAATTGGTCAATTTACACACGTATACCATTTACCAATTCAGCCTATTATGACAACCACATTATTAAAATTCTTGGAAGTTCTGTATATATATATATATATATATATATATATATATATATATATATATATATATATATATATATATATATATATATATATATATATATATATATATATATATATATATATATATTCTTCTTCTTCTTTTTCCATGTTCGCTCCCTAGGTGGAGCATATGGCCAACACGAGTCGTCTCCAAGTCACTCTGTCACGCGCCATCTCCTTGGCTTCCTCCCAGGTCAGTCCGGCGTCTCGAAGTTCCGCTGAGTATAGTCGGTGAATGGTCGTCAGCGGCCTTCCGGGGCGCCGGAATCCTCGGGGTTGGAAGAAGAGACATGAGGGGTTGATGCCCTCAGGTGGCATTCTAAGGACATGTCCCAACCATGTCCACCTTCTTCTCTTCAGGACTTCCAGTATGAGGGGCTGTTGAGTTCTTCTCCTCACATCATCATTCCTGACGAAGTCATACCACTTTATACCCAGTATTCGCCTCAGGCATCTATTTTCAAAACTTGCTAGTTTCTTGCTTTGAGCTTTGGTGAGGTGCCACGACTCACATCCGTACAGCAACACTGTTAGGATGCAGGCGTTAAAGAGACGACACTTGGTTTTTGTCGAGTAAAGCAGTGAGTCCCAGACATTGCGCATTTTATTGAATATGGCTCCTGCCATTCCGAGCCGTACATTCAGTTCCTTCTGGACACTACCATCCTCCACCATGAGTGTTCCAAGGTATCTGAAGGTGTCGACTCGAACGAGCGCTCGTCCCTCACAAGTAAGATGTTGATCTCGGTCCGGACAGGCTGAGTTGCACATGACATTGGTCTTTTTGGCGTTCACTCTTAGGCCTAACCGAGCGGAGTTTATTTGGAGGGAGTCAATTATATCTTGCAGGGCTCCGATCGATGTATCTATTAGAACTGCATCGTCCGCATATTCTAAATCGCATAATTTCTGAGCAGGACTCACTGCAATTCCTCGATCCGGTGGAATTGACATTCGTAGGATGAAGTCAAACATGATGATGAAGAGAAATGGGGCTAGTACACAGCCTTGCTTCACCCCAGTAGAGACCTCAAATGGTTCACTGCACACATCATCTATTCTAACGCAGCATTCGCTGTTAGTGTGAAGCGCCCTGATAATGGCCACAATTTTGACAGGAACTCCATATGCTTCTATGATATTCCAAAGAGAAGACCTATGCGGGCTGTCGAAAGCTTTTTCGTAGTCTACAAAACAGCAGGCAAGGGCGCAGTTCCATTCGTTACTTTGCTGTAACAGGCAGTTCCATTCGTTACTTTGCTGTAACAGGCATCGTAAGTTATGTATATGGTCAGCGCACGCCCTGCCTGGTAGAAAGCCCGCTTGGTTCTCTCTGAGGACTCGCATTATTGGTTTTTGGATTCTTGCCAAAATTATTTGTGCCAGAATTTTTCCAGGAACGCTTAAAAGAGTAATGCCACGGTAGTTATCACACAACAGCGGATCACCCTTTTTGTGGAGGGCTATAACTTCCCCGTTTACCCAATCCTTCGGGCACCTTTCCTCTTCCCATACCTTTGAAAGTAGGTGATACAGGGGGTCGAGGAGAGCGTCCATGCCACTCTTGACGTATTCCGGATGTATTTCATCGACACCAGGCGCTTTTCCGTTTTTCAGCTTTTTAATAGCTGATATGATTTCAGTATGCGTTGGAGTGCTTTGCGAAATATCGTGTGCTCGCGGAATGTTCAGTTGGGCAGAAACTGAGGGCACATGAAGGGGGTCTAAGGGGGGTGGACGATTTAGCACGCGGCAGAAGTGATCTCTCCATATGCTTTTCACGCATTCGGGCTCAGACTCGATTTGGCCGCTCGGGCCACGAACTGGGCCTGCGGTCGGGGGCCGCTTACCACAGATTTGGTGCGTAATCTTAAAAAGCTTAGAAGTATCACCTCTACGGGCTGCTTGTTCGGCTGCTGCTATTTGTGTGTCCAGGGAACGGCGTTTATCCCGCCTTGCGGATCTTTTGACAGCCAGGTGCTTCCATTTATATTGCGCTCGGAGACTTTCGAGCTTACCCTGGTCAGTTTCCGCATCTTTTAAGAGTTTTATGTTGGCCCTTTCTTCTATTAGTTCCCACGTTTCATCCGACATCCATTTGGGTCGATTTGACGGCTTCATTCCGAGAACCCTTTGAGCTGACGTAACTATGGCTGTTTTGATGTTATGCCATGTGCTTTCGATAGGGTCATTATCATCGGAATGTTGCTGCTCGAGTCCCTCCCTGACGGCGATATCATAGTTAAGCCAGGACATTGTCTCCTTCAGCTTATCAATGTTGACCTGACTCCTCTTCTTTGGCTTGGCAGTGCGGTTTAATTTCAGCCTTATTTTGCCTGTGAGTAGCTCATGATCACTATAGATATCGGCGCCTCTGTATGTGCGGACGTCTAGGAGTTCTCTACGATGGGCTGCAGTGTAAAGAAAATGGTCAATCTGCGTTTTTGTATTGCCATCGGGAGAAGTCCAAGTATACTTGTGGATATTTTTGTGAGGAAAAATTGTACCACCTATTAAGAGCTCATTTAAGGTTGCGAGTTCGATGAGCCGCTC
This sequence comes from Brachycentrus maculatus, assembly GCF_059751285.1. Taxonomy (NCBI): domain Eukaryota; kingdom Metazoa; phylum Arthropoda; class Insecta; order Trichoptera; family Brachycentridae; genus Brachycentrus; species Brachycentrus maculatus. The sequence continues at coordinate 4,236,811 of NW_028280809.1, forward strand.
ACCGTTATCGTTAATGCAACCGAGGCCGTGGCTACCCATCACTGTTGGACCGAGTGCTACGTTGGTGCCGACTCTTGCGTTAAGGTCTCCCATTACAATGACGCGGTCCCTTTTCGGGACCGAGGATATTGCGGAGTGCAGAGAGTCGTAAAAAGCATCTTTAACGTGATCGTCGGCATCTTCTGTGGGGGCATAGCATTGGAGTATGGTTACAGAGCTATCTGTGGTTTTGAAAGTTGCGCGTAAAACTCTTTCAGAAATTGGTTCCCATTTTTGGAGGCAGCGAGCCGCTTTGTCTGTCATTATAAGTGCCACTCCCTGTCGATGGTACTGCTCTTGTCCTGAATAGATGATTGTGTGTTTCTCCAGCAGTTTCTTTCCTGAGCCTTTCCATCGCGTCTCGCTCAGTCCCAGGATGTCCAATTTGTACATCTTCATGATGCGAGTAGCGTGCAGGTCTTTTCCAGGAGTGCGCATGGTTCGCACATTATATGTGCCAACGTGAAGCGTTGCACTGTTGGAGAGTAATTCCTTATCTTTAACATTATCCTTTTTACGTTTGCCGGGCCGTGAGTCAGGTGTTTGTGTCCGAGGCTGACTTGTTGTTGGTATCGTAATCATGTTTATTTAAAGAGACCGGGTGATTAACCCTGCGCTCTCGAGGCCTGGGCAGGTGCTCTGAAGGATGGCTCATCCTGGTTTTTCTGTAGGGGTGTATTCCTTCCCTTAGCTGGGGGGGGTCTCGTTATTAGGCGCCAGACAATCGCCTTTCGTCCTCTTCCCGTTAGCTACAGTTTTCGCCAAAGGCTCTGACTGCATTACCAGGACCTACGACGGGGACGTGGGAAGAAGGGCTTGCTAGGGGTCTACGGTCACTAAGGGCCTGAAGGTTGGCTTTTCTCAGCATTTTTTAGGAATGTTCTGTCCAGCACAGAATATACCACTGAGGCCATTTCCCAGCCTTTAAGGTCCCTATATATATATTTATATATATATATATATATATATTTATATATATATATATATATATATATATATATATATATATATATATATATATATATATATATATATATATATATATATATATATATATATATATATATATATATATATATATATATATATATATATATATATATATATATATATATATATATATATATATATATATATATATATATATATATATATATATATATATATATATATATATATATATATATATATATATATATATATATATATATATATATATATATATATATATATATATATATATATATATATATATATATATATATATATATATATATATATATATATATATATATATATATATATATATATATATATATATATATATATGTACATATTTACATAAATATATGTACCAATTTTGAAATATTGTTCTTGAATCACTAGAACTTCACTATATTGCATATTCTTCTTCATCTTTGATGAGATGTCAAAATTAATATAAAATATAACTCCTTTTATCGAAGATCATCCAGATTTGTGAACAAGTATTTGGACACACTGAAAACGTTGTAAAATTTCATGTAAATAAAGGCTATTTATATTAAATATCGTTCACGGCAGAGAAAGTTCATTTAACGACCGTTACACCTGGGACGTCGCGTCGCGTAATGTCGCCTCATCGATAAACTGACGCAATTTGTATTACGCGGATCCAATATTCCCCGGAATTACATCAGTTACGTGTATTCGGGTCATTACCGGAGTTTGAACCCGTGAGGAGAATTCGCTTACTGAATTACGCATTACGACCATCCTTATTGGAAATATCTGATGGAAAGGAGATACTAATAATAATACTAATAATAATCAAATTTAGAAAGGTGTGTTGAGATGGTTTGGACATGTAGAACGAATGAGTGACGAAAGAACTTTTGATAAATACCTTGTTTTCTTCAGGGATGGATAGGTTTCTATCCATCCCTGAATTAAATAATGTGCTTGTTTTAAACCGGTTGGAAAAAGGTGATTAAAAACAAAGTTTTTGTTATTATTAATTATTTTATACAACGTTCATATACAAACTCCTTTTGTCACTATCGTGTTTGAATTATTTACTGTCCAAGTGACTCTAAAATATAAATACAGCTTATGCAACACCATTAATCATGTTCCTACTTAGGCTCCAACTTTATAAGTTTTAAAGCCTAGTCCTACTTGTGAGTGGGTTTACTCTTTATGTTTAAAGTTACTATAATTTCATGTACTTCTTGAGAGAAAATTCTAGGCAATAACACCCGCGACTTTATCTTATTAGACTTTTGAATTGCTTTACTGGAAAATATTATGAGCTTTGGTATCAATTTTGTATGAAAACAAATTACTCTTGACGCCCTCGATTTTTTAAAAGTTGAAAGTATTTCAATATGTATTTGAGTAAGTTCAGATAAGCGGAGAAATGATCAATAACGAACGTGTTTTCGAAAAACATAAATCTTTGTTTTTCTCAAGTTTTCAAGCGGTGGAAGTGTCCTGAACAATTTTTTTAAGAATGAGAAGAAAAGAATTTGTAAGAAATTGAAGAATAATCTTGTCAAAAAATAATAGTTGGTCCATTACTCAAAGTAGAAATAATACAATTTATCCTCGTACCATTTCATCGCAATTGATTGACAAAAAATAAAAAATGTTGTTTTTATTTCAAGATAAAAAAATTTCCATCAAATACTGTCAAAATGACAAATCTATTGAAGATATTGTATCTAGAATTTAAGATATTTAAGTTAATGATTTTTTTTACGTTAGATGTATTTATTTTAATTTATCTGGAAATTATACAGCTTACACATTTTTTTTTAGTTAGATTGATAATATCTGCAATTAAATAATTCGACATATATGTTTTGAATTACATATTTGACGTACATTAAGAGAAAAAAAAGAAGAGAGGGTGTGTGTGTGTGTTTGATTTATTATTACTACAATTACAATGTGACAGGCGCCGTGGCGTAGTTGGATAGACGCTCGACTGCAAAACTGGCGATGAGGGTTCGCGAAATGAATTCATGAATGATTTTTTTTTCAATTGGTCTGGGTTTGGTGGTATATTTTTCACATTTACCATCCCTATCATTACTTTTCTACCTGCAGACAAGAATTTAAAAATGACGCTTTCCGGATTATTCCTTTTTTTAAATAAAAAATTATAAATAAAAACTACAAAAAAACTATATTTGTTTAGTTTAATACAAAAATTTACGAAAGGCGATAAAAATAAGTTGTGGCCGAAAACGGAGTGGATGTGCTGAAATGCTTTTAACCCTTGCTATTACGGTGGAAAGGTGGGCCACGCTAAACCCTTTTAATATATGGACTTTCGGATCTACCGGATTTACTGTTTCATCGCAACATCATGAAAAATTATTATCGTGCAATGGAGTCTTTATACAACGTTAAAGTATGAACTTGTAAGCTCTTAGAATCCAACACCGTGAAATCTAACTACAAAAGAAAAATGTAAAAACAACATATACAATGAAAGTAAGATATCAAATAATAATATGGTAATATTCACTTAATGGTGTTCAAATTAGTGGTATCTTTTTAAATTGGGTGAATTTTATTTTTCATTGGATATTATTATCCATTACAGGCCTAACACTTCGCGACAGAGTAAGAAACTCAGGTAAAAAAAAATCTGCGATGTTGAAGATGTTGTGCGATGGGGAAGAGAAAGAAGACGTTTCTGGAGAGATCATGTGAGAAGAGCGAGTTCGGATCGAGTGGTGAGGGTGGCAGCGGACAGCAGCATAGGCGGGATCAGACCCCCAGGAAGACCACCTAAACGATGAAAGAATAGCTGGTCTTCCACCTCCCAGGAGCGACCCGAGAATGACAGGACCTAGTCCTAAAAGAAGAAGAAGAAGAAGGATATTAAAGAACATTTATTCCGGTTTACAATGGAAAAGAAAGTGGTCTAAGTCACCTTCCTTGCTAGTTCAGCAGACTGTCAATCTTTTACCAAAAATTTCAATAACTTTTTTTCATAATTGTAGTTCAACTGATATTTGCTTGATGGTGTATCTTTAAGATGTTCAACAGTTTGAAGATTATTTGCATAACTTAAGTCATACAATTATCTTTATCATGCCACTGATTAATTATTGAAAAAAAACCGTCCTTACTTCATTAGGGTAAGAAGAAATAATGCATGTTAAAAAAAGAGCATTTAGAACCTAAAATCTAGTGGTGTAATGCAATCTCAGTAGAAAAAAGTGAAAAACAATTACAGATTGTTTATAAAATGAAACAACTTTGTTTTAACCATTTTTATTGGTACACTTTTTGCAACCGTTTTCGACAATAACCTTGTCAACATCAGGGTTTATGTACTTATTCTAAAACATTGAAGTACTCATTGTTAGGTTATAGTTAATTACCCTTCCCTTACGATACAAACAACTTCCACGAACTCCGTACACCATATGAAAATGAGAATCAAAACAAAGTTGTTTTATTTAATAATGTTTTTGTACCACAAAGTATCTGCGAAAAACCTTCAAGAAATTATAGAAAGGTTTATATAAATACCAAATGACAGGATATATATGAACAAATACGTATTTTATACATGAAATGAAAAAGTATTGAAAAATTTGATTCAGTAATTAAAATCATAAAAGAATAATAAACTTAAAATAATAAATATACATTTTCATCATAAGAAAATACAAAATGTTCTAAAAATATTTTTCAGACATTAGGCCCTATAAAAACCAATTTAACATCCTGTATAATTTAACCAAATAGCGTATCGTTTAGTCATTGATAACAGAATATATTATGATGTTTAAATAGACTTTATATTTTTTCTGAAAGGTTCTACCATTATCGGAGGAAAAGTAATGTTCATCGTTGGCTGGAGTTTGCTTTTCCAGCAACTACCCTTAGCTTCGCATTTCTTTCACATCGTGTTCAATCTTGCGTTAAATAAACTACAAAGATAAATTTCATTTCGAAAAAGACAAGTCGATGTAGCGTCAACGTTGAGCAGTTAAGTTTCTAAACTCCATTAAGAAAAAAGTTTCACGGATCTTGAGATATTGAAGGAAGAAGGAAACTTATATTAGTTGGAAACTTTATCATCTGAAGATTTTTAAATTCACATTTTTCATAGAAATTAAACTTTGAATTTCTTTTTCTACCTAGACACATCTTGACTATGCATATTTGAAAAATATATCTTTTCAGTCAAAATTTAAGTGTCCGTTTGTTTAAAATCTTAAATATCTTGAAATTATTAACCGATTGTTCTAAAAATTTTGATATTTTATGCGTCTGAATTAGCTGGTGTTTTTACGAAAAGCATGGTTTTTAAAACCATCCTTTTAACAGCTAACAAAGAATTTAACAATAACAATTTGTGTTTTTGCTTTTATTAAATGTAATATATATTTTTTACTACGTTGCCTAACTTACTAGGGCTATTTTGGGTGCTTTATCAAAAAAACTTATAAAACTCTAAAACAAAAACAACAAGAAAAATTAATTGACATAAACATTTTGTGAGATATACCTACCATAACATAAAGAGTAATTTTTTTTTCAGTTTATATTATGTGTTAGCTTCGTTATAGTTTTCGATATTGGAAGACGCAAATAAGTATTAATAATTTCTGAGTTCTCGGTAAATCCAATTATAACACCTTCCATATTCAGAACTTTATATGATAGGCTAACTTCCACCTTTCCATATAATATTATTCAAGTCTCTAGAACATCGTTCTATGAAATTGAACCTGCCCGCAAATCATGAATTTACTAACTTAATGAAATGTGCAAGAAAAATGCGTAGTAGAATTAAACTACCCGTTTCTTTGTAATTATATTTAAGCTACAAGTACTATTTATTATTAGTGTTCATTAACTAAACTACTCATTTAAAAAAATGCCTTTGCTACTTGTGCTAGTAGTAAGAAGTTTCCATTCCTCGTATTTTTTCCATATGTATTTTTATTATATATAACCTATCCAGAAATCTCCATTGTAGATTTTAACTACATATTTAAAAAATTAATAAAGCTACTAGTGCTTTTAGTTAGTAGTTTGTATTTTTCATATTTTTATTTATATATCTTATCTAGAAAAATGCGTGGTAGAATAAAACTACGTATTTTTCTATAATAACGAATGACCTGTGGTAGCACTAGTAACTTATATATTATTATATAATAATATAAGATACTAGTGCTACTAGTAATAAGTTTGTGTTCCCCATGTTTTCAACTCTTTTTAATTATAAATCACATTTTTATGTTCCTATTTTAAATCTAACTATTTCTATGTTTTACTAAAAAAATCATGAATTTCGAAAATTAACTTTTTTGCTTAGATTTATTTTATACCGAGTATGAATATGGTTTTCTAAAAAAGGCTTCTATTTTATAGATTCGTTTATTAAAAATTTAAATTTAAGTCCATGGGTATATTATGTGAAAGAGTTCAAAAAAATATTTTAAAGGCCAGTTTTGTTTATCATATAATTGAAATTGAAACTATCGCGGTTATCATTCGAAAATACACCACAATAAAACATTTTGGCGTAAATTTCATTTAATTTTTCAACGAATTATTACGAAAACAATTTTGATCGATCATCTTCATTTCTCAATATCGTCATAATCTTATTTGCATCAGGGACGTCATACACGACCCGAATGTTTACGCGACAGTTTAATGCCTTCGACGCCCTATACATTCCAATAGCCTCCGGAGGGCATGCGTTACGTCACGACGCAAGGTCAGCTGTCCTGGAACGTGCTTTCTTCTACACGTATACTGAAATTAACCTTGGATTGATTATCGTGTTACAAAACTGATACCACTGTCACGAAATGTCTCTTGTACATTACGTGACATCGCCATCAATACGCATCGTGGTCACTTAAGCAATGAGCGTCATTTTATCTGATCACATAATAATCGAAATTGAACAAGAAAGATACATCCACCATTTGTCGAATGAGGATGGGACATTGCTGTACGAGAGAGCACCTTGCGAGGATTGGTGTCTTTGACTTCCCCATTTGCGAGTGTCGTTTTGAAGAGGAAGACCTTAACCACATATTCTTTGTTTGCCCAATAAATGACCAAATGCCAACATTTTTTAAAACTCTGGTCCCATTTATTCCCCTCCCTACAGATATCCATCTCATCCTGGCGAGCAGAAACCCAATTATGTACAGATTTTTAGTTGTTTTTTTGAAATTGAGTGGAATAAATTTATGGTTTAATAATAAGTATATCATATTTTATAATTAAGAACAATATTCAATTAACTTGACATTGGCAAAAACAATGTATTTCATGTGCAACGCCATTCTATATTTTAAAAAAATAATCGAATTAAATGCTTTTAAATTGGACTATTCAGACTCATCGATGTTTACTTTATGTCATATTCAAATTACAGTATCAGCTATCGTCTATCCCAGTGATTGACAAACTAATAAGAGTTTGGCTGTTTGGTTATTAAGCCAAAGAGACAAATATATATTCCGAAGCGGGATTCTTCTACATCTTTAGCAAGAGTATTCTTTCATTAATTGATTCGGCAGTCACTTTGTGGTAAAATCTATCCAATTGTAATTAATGTTTTACTTACAACATTTTGAGTGTGTCCAAATACTTGTTCACAAAATCTGGATTATCTCCAATTACAGGAGTTATTTTCATATTATTTTTTGACATCTCATCAAAGATGAAGAAGGATATGGAAGAATAATAAAAGAATAATATAAGAGTTTCTGCTTAATAAAAAAACTTGAATTGGTGAATGTTACACGTGTGTAAAGTGATCACTCAAACCAGCCTATGACGGTCCTCAGCCCCGTAAATGCCCAGACTTTCATATTCTTCTTCATCTTTGATGAGATGTCAAAAAATAATGTTTTATTTAGTATAATACCACTATTTCTTAAAATCTACTGTGACACGTGTTTCCATGCATTCCGCATCATTTATACGGTGTTTGAAAATGAAGCGGAATACATCAAAACACGTGTTACAGTAGATTTTAAGAAATAGTGGTATTTACTATGTAAAGCATTAATTAAAAAATACTATTCTTGCCTTTTTTGGAGTTTTTGGTTAATGTGAACTCTTTAAATTTTAGTTTGTAATATGAATGTTAATTATAAATAAATAAATTGAATTGAATTGCATTGTAATTGTAATTAATACAACGACTTTTTTTTCTTAAGAGCTTAGAATTCTGTTTTCAATTCTAGTTCACATTTATTATAATTTTTGTGCTTAATTTAATTACGAGAACATGCAACAAAACTTGATTTTACACTTAATAAGGATTTAATTCATTGATAAAAACATATTTTGAAAGTAATGTATTCATATGAAAACTGCTTATTGCGAATAATGTCCTTGCATTTTCATTAAAAGTTTGATCAAGTCAGGTTTATATAATGATAATAATGTTGGATAGTTTATACACGCCTTTTTCGCAAAATACTACCTCAAGGGAGCTTACTCGTTGTCGTTATTTAAGCATATTTCCAGGTTCCCATTAATAAGACGATTTCTTAGTTTGCTTTTTATAAGGTTCATGCTTCGTAAACGTTATTCGCATGAACACGTAAAGTCTACGATCAAAAACAAAAAACAACAACGTCCGATTTTCCTCCAGTTTTTTTTTCAAATAAAAATCATATCTAGAGCCAGAAAACGATTACATATCTTTATTTTTAAATCTTATTTTTGTACTAAAATATAAACCACGGATTTTATTTTCAGATCTTAGTTTTTTCGTTTTATATTATTCATTTAATATTTCGAAAATATTTTACGACATAACATAACAATATTGATGATTGATATAAATTTACGAGTACATCAACCATTGTTTTCAAACTTCTACTGAACATTGAACTATTCAAAAAGAAATTTTGAGAAGCTGTCTAACGCAGATATTTGTGAAATAATAAACCCCTATACTGCCATTTTTTGGAATATCTTCCTCATTTTTTTTGGTATCAAACCAATATTTTTTTGAGCCCTTAATTTCTTACACTGTTTATATTAGATTTTTTATTTATTGAAAAATTTTTAAAAAGAAGTTAAATATTTCAAATTACTTTTAACTTATGTCGTAAATTTAAATCATCATATAAATTCGAAAAATGTTTTTTTGGTAAAAAATGTTCAAAACGATGATCTAAAAAATTCAATAATTTAGAAAAAAGAAAAAACATAAATTAAAATTACATCCTTATTTTCTCAAATTCGAATCCCTTATTTTCTCAAATTCGAATCATTAACAGGTACATTAAAAATATTACTTTATTTAAAACATTTTGAGTGTGTCCAAATACTTGTTAACAAGTCTGGATTATCTCTAATTAGGAGTTATTTTGTAAAATTATTTTTTGGCATCTCAACATTGATGAAGAAAATTTTCTTAAACATTAAGAAAAGATGTATTTGAACATATATTTTTTTAAAATAGTAGTTAAATGCTTGTAGCAGTGCGGAAACCTACATAAATAAATTTAAATCTATAAAAGGTAAATTTGATTTATTCTACTTTTTAAGTACCAATCTTCGCTCTTACAGGACCGACAAATTACAAATTAATGTCGTAACCTAAGAAAGTACTTAAAATTCTAGCCTGAGAGACAAATTCTTGACGCTGATAAGTAAGTATTAATTATTCATGAATTAACCAAATTAATTATGAATGTCCTAAATTATTAGACACTGGATATCATCCAATCTACGCAGAAAAAAACAAGTTAAACAAAAAGGTTCTTCATCTACGTTTTCATTATAGAAAAAAGTAGTTGATTAATGTCCAAGGAAAAATTATATCTAAGATTTCAACAAACTTCGTAACACTTCAAAGCCTGAGGATATAACTGAGATGAGTAGAATATTTCTTTTAATAATATAAAAACTACGTTTCCCATTATTGTAATTTTAGTGAAATACGCTTGGTTTTCTAATAACACGAATAACGCAAACACTTCCAAATCAATATCTTTACCTGTTCTATAATAAAAATGTGTATTTGATGAAATAAAACCCAGATAAGTTTTTTTATACAATTGTATTGTTGGAATAGTCAAACTTAAGGAATAATACGTGTGTATATATTATTTTGTAGCCATACTATTTGAATAGCCAATGTCATTTTGTATTGATAATTTAACTTAGCCTGCTCAAACAGGGAGATTAAAATTCCCTATACATGATTTTTTCTTCCAAAACTTTAGTATTATAAGAGCTACCAATTCGATACGATTTCCCTTTTTTTTATTTAAAATTTCCTTTTTTTATTTTTATAATTTCAAATCATTAATTGTTTCAAAATATGGTTTTAAAATCTCTGAAATGTTTATTTATATATATAAAAAAAACCCTAAACAAAAGATGTAATAAGTCACTCGTTTTCGAAAATGAAAATTTATATTATAAATCCTTTGAATATCTATCGATTCTGCAAGCTTTCTGTCTGCCATGGAAAAGCTTTAAATGAAGGTTCCATCTCGCCTAAGGGAGAGTTAAGTAAGAGAGTTAACGAGAAAATTAAAAAAATAAACGTTAACCGCATTTTCTAATTTAGCACCAGTCTTATTTTTGCGCTAGGAAAATACCATGTTTTCAGGAAACTGAAAAGCTGTATGAAAATTCCATAGTACGTTTTTATTAAGCTTGACATAAATTCTGTTTTGTTAAATAAACGTTATATAAAATAACACAGGAAACCGGATTACTTTATACTTGCCCAGTTCTCAATTTACATCTGGTTAGTTCACAATTCAAATTTGGTTGTTGAATGTTTACAATACGTATTTCAATTACACTAGAATATTCAAATACTTGAACAAGAAAAAATCTTTTAAAGATAAAGTCTTTAATATTTTCTTCGAACTAATATTTTTTTCATGAATTTTTATTGCTACTTATTTTGTAGTTATATTTGCAGCGGTTCTATCCATTTTTTACATTAAGTATTATATTGTTAAGTAAATAGGGTTTCAATCAAATAGGGTTGATACTTCATTAAATATTTATAAATATCGAAAAAATATGTCAGTTCTAACGTTTATCAATGTTATAAGAATGTAAATGTTTGTTTGTCTTGTATACTAAATATACATAAATAAATATATTTAATCGTCCAAAAAATTTACCGATTATTTTTGAAATTTGAATACGCGCGTGAAACATATCTCAATAAAATGAAAAAGATGACAGATAATTTTTATTTTTGACAATTGTTTTTGTTTTTATTGCAACAGCAGCGTCATCTGTTGAACGTTATCCTGACACACACTCAATATTAAACATTACTCATTGCGGACAACAAGCTTCTTGACAGCTTATGTCATTTGTAATTTCAATGTTTTCATTTGTTTTAAAAAAATCATGAAATTACACGTATTTGAAATATGTGATATTTATTGTATTCATTTTTCATTTAATCAGACAAGTCACAGCAACACGTGGATGGGTTTTAGTATTATAACAACTTTATTTTATATAAATCAATATAACATAGTGGGTTGGTACCTCATTACGGCATCCAACATGGTAATAAATATTGACATAGTAACATAGTGCAATAATACTTTGTTTTTAATCCTTAAAAAATAAATTTGTCAAAAGATTTACTTACTTAGCAAAAATAAAGGTGGTTTGGTGTAATTTTCGTATGAATTACACGATTTTTCAATGTATTCAATTTATTGATAATAGATGAGGCAAATGCGCTACTCCAGACATTTATAAATTGGTGCGACTATGCAGCTCTTAGGGTATTTATGCCGTACAACTGTACTTGTTAAACTGTGGGTCTCTTAATTGGTCCCATTCTGCGGCACCATCAAGTGTGCCAAAAAAAATAACTTTAGTTCTTTTGACAAATTGTCCAATCAATTAGTATATGGGAGAGTTTGTTGCTTGACAGTCTACCTCGAATAAGAACTAATTCAAACCGACTAGCCTTTTTTATGTTAGCTAAATAATGTTTATTTTAGCGCTTTCACATAAACACCACTATATTAAGAACATCATATAAGCATAATTTGGGGCGCACAGTTCAAAATTTGAAACAAAAAGTTAACACATTGCAAACTGGGTCTCCTGCAAACCCTCCGAGTTTCAGACCCTCCGAAATCGTTTAAATTAGTGGTCTCCAACCTTTTTATCATTGTAGACCAGTCAACGTTTGATTATACTATTTATTATAAAAACTTCATGTACAGAAAAGATATAAGTACATTGGCGGGCTTATTGCTAAAAATCAATATCTTCCAACAAACCGAAAACAGACTAGTGATATTGGTCAAAATGTTTGAAACCGTATATAGCTGTTTGCAATCAGAAGGTAGATAGTACTGGATCATTAAAAAACATAAATTATAAATAGATGATAACAAGGAAGGCAAAGGAAAAAGGGAGTTAAGGGAAGGAGGTAGAAGCAAAAACTAAAAAATGAGGTTTGATGGACAGTTAGGACTCTAATGATAGATAGTAATGTCTCCGACGTTTCTAAAAAGCTATTATCATTGACGGACGACGTTATTTAAACTATAGATAATTTTGATATATTATTTTTTTGGTTGTATTTAAACAAAATACGCCAAAAAATACATCAAGTTATTTAACTAACATATTATTTGACTCACTAGAACGCTAAATGAATAAGAATCCTGAGCTTGTTTGTTTGTAACGAGAAGGTTCCATCTTGGGATAATAGGAGATAATGATACCCGGAGAGTATTGCTTATGTCTAGTATATTCCGTTGTTTTGTTTTGGTTGCTGTCACGAAAAAACCTGCTTCACACAAATAACATTTCAGAAATAGCAAAAGGAATTAAATCCCAGTGTATTCCGCTATGACTTTAATTCAGAGCACCGGCAGAATTGTCGTCTAAAACATAGTTTTTGTTTTGATCCACGGACAGGTACCTGTCCGAGACCCAAAGTTTGGGGATCACCGGTTTAAATTCTCAACAAATTATATCAAATAATTTCCAGCAAGCACAAATGATATTAATTCAAAGAATATACATTTTTCTTCAATATGATTCCCGTCTGCTGTTAATTATAAATTAATTAATTTTCTGACATGAAAAGTTTGGACAGGATCGATGACGTACAAAAAATGGATTTGCGTCACGGTTTTTTCACTCATTTAATATTTTATAAAGAAGGGTGGGATGACCTAGTTATTTTAAATTCAAAGCTCTCCGAAAAGGGTTGTACGATTTATTTATTTTGTCAATTAAAAAATTGGTTTCTGTAACGAAAAGGGAGTTTTTCTAGTAATATTTTTTGAATAAATAAACGATGTAAATTTTTGGGTTATTTGTGATACAGAGTGATATGAAACCACCGCTAGAACCAAGTATCTGATATTTGTTGATTCTGAATTAACATGAGGCATGTTACATATCACTTGTCCTAAAATAACACGACTTTTTGACTAAAATGTTTTAACTACAACATTTTGAGTGTGTCCAAATACTTCGCAAATCTGGATTATCTCCAATTATTGGAGTTATTTTTCATATTATTTTATGTCAAAAAATAATATGAAAATAACATCAATAATTTGAGATAATCCAGATTCGTGAACAAGATTTGCACACACTCAAAATGTAGTAAATAAATTATCTGGTCAAATTATAAGTTTTTTGATTTGGCGTTTAATTTGTAGAACTCCATTTTAATTTATGTATTAATTTTATATCAAACACAGATTTTTTGAATCTACTAAGTTTACTCAGTAGTAACATTGTAGACTCAAAAAATCTGTGTTTGATTTAGATGTCAAAAAATAATATGAAAATGTTTTTAAATGAAAAATTAAATATTTCACAAATATGAGTTTCGCCAGTTAGAAGTTATTGTACATTTTTGACATCTCAGCAAAGAAAAAGGAAAAATAATGAATCCTGGGTATTTTCATGGCTTACGACCTGTTATAGACTTGTAACCTTTATATCAGAAAACCAGCATAACAAATCATAAGCCCTGTAAATACCCAGACTTACATATTTTTCTTCATCTATGTTGAGATGTCAAAAATGTTTAATTTTACATTAACACCAAGATTGATTATATTGACCCTGCGAGAGTCAAACCAGAGACCTTATGTAACATTAAATTAGTTATCATAGTGACATGTATGTAAATGTGAATTCGTATTGTACACCCACGTATTACCAGAGGATTAGTAACGTGTGAGTGTATATGATAATCTGTATTCTAATCACACGACACGGTAGTCATTTGCACGTATGACCGCAAATTAGGGTCACCGTGTAAAATCTACACAGTGATGTTTATTTAATTTGGCATTTGGTTTTTTTTCGACAGCTAAACATTGCCATTTTATATTTTAAAATCATATGTGATAATATCATCAGAATTTTTGGTATTACAACATACATGAAGAAGAATATGGATATCTGGGCATTAACAGAGCTTACGACCGTCATAAGCTTGGTCAAGTGATCACTTTACACACGTGTAACATTCACCGTTTCTACCCAATATAGACAACCACACTGCTAATTTTTTGGAATTATAACATAAGATAATTGATATTTTCTATAAGATTTCAATATTGAAGTTATGAGAAAAGTTTGAAAAATGAAAACTCCATTACAGGAACGGACAAAGCAATACAACTTTTAAAGAATTAATTTCCTGGATAGTCACACTTTAGTCGTTAAACTCAGTTCGGACTTACAACTTTGAGGATTTGTGGCAAGAGATTCAAAAATAAAGTTGAGAATGTTCTTTTTCTTTTCTTTCTCGGTATTAATCTTTTTAAGATAAGTAGTTTCATTTTTAATCCTTTTAGACCTGATTATTTTTAAACAAACCCATTTAAATTGTTAAAATACTTTTTGAAATTTGTTAAGATGTTTCTCAAATAATAAAACTATACAATTTTATTTTTTAAACAAAAAGTATTTTATTTTTTGAAATCTCATCAAATATGAAGAAGAATATGGAAGTCTGAGCATTTACGGGGCTGACGACCGTCAAAGGCTGGTTTAATTGATCATGTAATAATAACATCAGCATTTTTGATATCTCGACATAGATGAAGAAGAATGTAGATATCTGGGCATTAACAGGGCCTACGACCATCATAAGCTTGGTTAAGTGATCACTTAGCACACGTGTAATATTCACCAATTCTACCCATTATTGACAACCACACTACTAAAATTCTTGGAAGTTCTATATGCACAATATGATCCAATTTCGAAACAGTGTTCTTGAATCACTAGAACATCACTAGAGACATCTATTGGTGAGATAAAAAGAAACTTTTTTAAAGTAGAAACTCTTATATTAGTATGTGAGATCCGAATCCTGGATAATAATCACATCCATGAGAAACGCCTGAAAATATTATTTTTATTTTTATTATTTTAGCTTATAATTTGGCCAGTTAATTTACTATTAACATTTTTGGATACACTCAAAATGTTGCAAACAAAGTATCTATATATTAATTTAAGGTATGAAACTTTTTAAAATGTTAAATCTGAAATTATTTGCTTAATGTCAACTTATTCCAAAATTAAATTTATCGCTTTTTAAATGTCATGACGATTCATATTACATGTCACTGCGTTTCGTTTAAATTAAGGTTACTGGACAGCTTTTACATTGATTTTAAGTACATGCGGTACAGAGCCGCGTTAATTTACTTGACAAATGACTGAACTAAATGATTGAACTAAACACTATTTAATTTAAAATTTTTGTTACAATGTCAAATATTAACGTGATTTCAGAATACGAGTTTAAGCCTTTACTTTAAGAGACTAGACTGAATGATGGAGAGTAAGGGTGGGGAAGATAAATGTGATAAATACGCTACATACAATAAAAACATACACTCAGATCAATTGAAAATTGATAATTTTAAAATTTATTTTGCAATTGGCAATTTCACAGTCGAGCGTCTACTCAAGTACTCCACGGTGTCATTCATGTACGTTTATTTTAATGTTTTTTTAAGTCGTAGTTATCTTTTGGATGATGGTAGATGTTCTATGTTTTAGAATAACATTTAATAACGATTTTTACAAAAATATAATTAAAGAAATTAACATAATGATACATATTGAAATTTTATTTATTTCGTGTATGTTAGGTCGAATAATTTGACGGCCCCTACGTAAAGTACTCAATCTGCAACTTTACAGGAGAGAGCTTAGAAGATTTTTTCAACGAATTTTTTTACTTCAAAAACACGATAAAACAATTTATTAAATCGTTACTACGCAGTAAATTCAATAAAAATTACGAAGTTGGCGTTTTAGCGTTCATTTCGAAAATTCGATGTAGATAGCGTTTTATAGGCCTAAAAACTAGGCGTAATTTATTTTATATGTTTTTTTGTTTATTAATATTTCAGTTGATAACGTACATCACATATCTCAAAATTAACAAAAATGTAGCTAGAACACTTTACGTAGGGCAATTCGAATTAATACGAAAAATAGTTACCAAGGCAATCTAGAATCTTCCAATTACAGAGAATAACTTGAAACGTGTTTGAAATAAGTGTGATTAAAATAGATTTATTTGACATATCAGTGCACAATAAATCTAAAAATACGTTTTAATTTCTAAAAACGCGATCGCTCGTAATTGATGTCTCGACAATTTATAGCTAAAAATATAATTAATGCGTGGGTAAGAATAAAGCAATTAGTCACAACGCGTTGTCCATAATATTTTTGTATTTATAAATATAATGAAATCGAAAGTTTTAAGGTACTTCTATTTATAATTGAGTTACTTTGTAAATTTTAAGCTGTAAGTAAATTAAGGAATATTTTAAGGAGATATTATTTTATAACTTTTATTAAAAGTCATTTGTTTCTAGCCTAAGGCAGAATCTAAATAATTTGATTTTCGCATTTAAAGTATGTGAAAATATACATTTTTATTATGGAAGTCTTCTATTATTTTTAATTAAATGTTAATAAATTTAAGAAAAGTAGTATTAAACTCTTTTATTTTTTTACTTTACATATATATGCGGGCTTTTCGAAAGCTGCTTTCCTTTGGTATTTTTTTTTGTTTTCGATTGAAATGTTGTTACACAGATTTTTAATAAATTCATCGCTTTGCGAAAATTGTGAAATTAAACAAATAAGAAATGTGTGGTTTCTTTTTTCTTTTTTCCATTTAACCAGTCTGAGCTATAGCAATGCGTAACTGGGTAAAACTTCATGGAAGTGCTAATAAAACTGCATTCATAAGGACAATTACACAATGAACTTCAAATATGGTTTTTAAAACTCCTATTTTTAATAACAATGTATGGTATATTAAGTAGTATACTGTAAACAATGCCTGGAATTCCATTAATTAAAATACAAGCTGTGTAGGTGGAAAAACGGAATTATAATGTTTCCATGTGTTACCGTACTGTGTTCAGATTACAACTCCCATTTAATTTTACACAATGGTACAAATAAACGTCTACACTACATCTGATTTAGATCAAATTTTCAATGATGATTTATTATAAAAACTAAGATATGCGTTCCCCCATATATGATGTGGAATTAATTAAATGAACCTATAAAAATTCATGACATTAAAAATGGCTAATCATAAATTATTTTCAAATGCTTTTCCGCTTGTTATGAAATAGGTACCAGGATATCAATGCGATTTTTAAAAATATTTCTTTATTAAGGCGGGATGTTCGATAGCCCGCAACTTAATTGTTTTAAACCCAGGTTACATTTAACGTAATTGAAAATTTTGCTTAAAACGCCGTTTTTCTATTAATGAAATAAGTTTCCATTCGAAATAAATATATGGCTTTAAAAACAGTTATCGAAAGTTAACGAGATCAAAAAATATTATTTAATTTTTCCAAAATATATATATAAAAAAAAACACATTTTCATATTTAAATATATATATTTTTTTTTTAAATGTGCCTGGAGACACGTCTGACTCCTCACGAAGCCGGTAGCTTAAGGAAGATTAAATCACCTCGTATATTTCTAAATGGCATCTCGCAAAATGAAGTTCCCTATCTCAGAAACGTGAACAAATACTCGTCAGTGTTTTTAAAGCAAAATTGTAGATAAGTCATGCATCATTCAACTTATTTGTTTCCTATTACAAACCATTAAAAAAATTATGATTCTCAATCCCCGCCTTGTTGTGTATATAACATATGGTATAATTTTATCTAGCCTCCCAATAGTCTGATGATGTCAGTGACGACAAAACCCGGTCACTGGTCAAATAAAAAAAAGAGGGAAAAACTATATAGTTGTTGTTTTATTATGTAAAAACAGTTCCACCAAGAAATACCAGTAAAAAACTTAAATGTTATTCACATAGGTGTCAGGAAAACCCCGAAATTCTTTGTATATTTTTTCTAATAAAAATCATAAACACCTACCTGGGTGTGGTCGATTTTATGAGGTTTTTAAACCCATTTTTTGCTCTGCAAAATTTGAATTCCCATTTAAATTACCATAATCCTATTTATTTGATAAAATTCTAGTTTGTTAGAGACCATTTTTCATGCCCGTCAAAAACACGCGAATTCCTTAGAGTTTATCTTTTTTAGGTATATTTTATATTAAACAGTAATAAAGTTTGATGCATCTTAAAAGAAATACAGGAGAATTCAGCATAATGCGAACATATTGTATAATCAGCCGGCGCGGAATCATTGTTCTGCCTTACAACCGCGAAACGGGGGCGGTTTATATTTACCAAGGATAATACACGAGTAGGCGGTAGGAACTCCGTAAGAAGCTGGAGTAATAAGTCCGCCCACGCGAGAATAAACTGGACCGGAATAAGATAAAGTGGTCACCTAAGACAAAGGAGCCATAGTGACCGTAAAGGAAATTGGAGAAATACCAGGAGAGGATGAAGCACGAGGACGTTACACGGGAATATCTAGTCTTGGAATACAGAGAAATGAGGCAATCGCAGAAAATATTAAATTGAATATAGTCGAATTGAGATCACATAGACGAATAAATGATGTAGAACAGTGTTCCGAAAACTTTTTCTTTTCAAGGCACATTTGCCAAATCAAGAATTTTTAGAGGTACACCAAAAAAAAAACTAAATTTGTTTAAAATTTATTTATTATGAAAATTTATAACATCTGAGAACATATATAACATATGATATTTCTTGCGATTTGTGAGCCTACTTAACTGAGCACATGTGATAAAAATTTGGAGCAATTGTTGATAAGGCTGCTCTCACCTCTTCGTTGATCGTCCTTGGGCTCTCTTTTTTTATTTTTTTATTTAATAGTAGTCGAAAATCCTAAAACGCACGCTCTTAAACGGTTAAATAAGGTAATAATGCAAGGTAGAAAAATATTGGTAAAATTGAGAAAATTTGTAAAATACCAGGAGATGATGCAGCATGAGGAGGTTACTCGGGAATATCTAAGTCTTGGAATACAGATAAATAAAGCAATCGCAGAAAATAGAAAATGGTATACTAAATGTAGTCAAAATAAGATCACATAGACGGATTATGTAGTATATGTTTGATCGGTAAAATAAGGAAATAATACATGGCAGAAATAAGCATTATCGATAAATTTAAGTTAAGAAAGTTGAAGAAATACCAGGAGAGGATGAAAATGAGGTGGTTTGACAGGAAGATCTACGTATGGTATTGAAATAAAGATAAATGAAGCAATCGTAGAAAATAGAAAAAAGTACATTAAACGTAGTCGGAATGAGATAATATAGACGAATGATGTAAATGAATGATGTAATTAGATGTTCGAACGGTAAAATATGGAAATAATTCAAGGCAAAAATAAGCATCATCGATAAATTAACATTAAATTTAGTTATTAATATTGTTGTGTATAGAATATAGAATTGTCACAGTAGATTTAAAAATATATTGGTATTTACTGAGTAAAAGATAAATAATAAAATAATGAAAATGTGAATAAATCTTTATAGTTGTTTGCTTTTTTTGACATCTCATAATATATTATAGAAGTCTGGGTATTACCCGTTACGGCTGTTTGCAAAGAAATATTGGCGTGGCATTTCTTTTTATTCTCTGTGCTTACCCCTACAGTAGGTAAGGTTCTTCATGGTAAGTTAGTTATTTTTTTTTTGTTTATGTATATTTCTGACTGTTTTTTTATATTTATTTCTGATTTATGATTTCATAAATTGTATGCGTGTCAATCAGAACCTTATTCTGGTCGTGTCAAATGCTTACGCCTGCATCATAACTGCAGTGCATGCATGGCTAGATGTATGGTTGTGAAGGAAGCTTGGAATGCATCTCAAAACAGAAGAGTGTGGCATTCCATTCTCTCTGCTACCCCCGCAGAAACGGCGTGATGGTATTTGTACTAGTAGTAGTATTTTTGTATTCTGTTTTGATAATTCAACATTCAATGTAAATTCCAAAAAATATTTTCCATATATGTATACATACATACACGGACGCATTTAACTCGATACACATATTACGTATTCAGAATTTCATTTCAGTTTCGAGTACTTCTATTTAAAGACCGGATTAATTTAAGCCAGCAGAGACGTTCAAGAACCCACCAAGTATTATCTAATAGATGCCTACTTTGAGGTATTTGGTATAATGTATTTGAGTAAACTTGATCTAGTGAAGCTTGCCAATGTAAGTGGGAGTTAACTAGAGATATAAGGTCGAGGGTTCGATTGACGTACCACGCATTTTTGTACCTCGCATAGATGCGTCATGAATATGTTTACCAATATATAATAATATATTTACCAATAAATAATAATAAGACAATCATTTAAAATAATGAGAGAATATTTATAATATACATACGTGCGTAACAACAAAACACATATATAGAGGTACATGCAGTGCTGGATTTACGTACATCTAGTTATTTTATAAATATTTTAGTTATTTAATGACTATGGATAATGGAAAGAGATTAAAGAGACTTATCGCGTAATACTCGTAGTTCTTAAGGGCAAATGAGGTATGTTTTTAAACGTGTTGATCGAAGAGTAATTTCACATAGTGTGTTAAATATATGAAGTAAAATTTAAAGCTGCATTCATTGTCAGCTTCATCTAAATCGCTAAACAAACTTCTAAACTTATATTTTTTATATGCCTGTTTACTATACTAATTTATTGTTTTATATTTCACATTTTGGTAGTTTTCTTTGATTTTTAAAGATCTTTTTTTAACTTTCTTATTTGTGTTTCAGTATTCTTAACCTTATTCCCATGTGCAAATATCAAAATGAGTTATGGAAATTACTTAAATAATATCTTTTTTAAATTTGTAAATAAAAGTATTTTAATCTAATTCAACCCTTAATATACCAATATCAATAAATGCGTGTAAGGTTGTTTATATTCGATGTGGAGAAATATCAAATCAGAATGAATATTTAAATAACCAATTTCTTTGTAGTTACATATGAACGAAAATAAAGGAATCTTTTTTTGTCGAAGAAAAACAGAGTGGGATTGACACCGCAGGGTGGAGGAAATTCTTATAAAAATACTTGAATGGATAACGTAACATGGATTTCTCTCTGCCATTATTTACATTCAATTTTTAAAGCAAACACTTTTTGGTTAAAGCTTCAGGGTAAAGTGGAAAACTTTTTTGATGTAACCATTTATACATGTATTTGTGAAGGGTAAAAAGATATTGAAGGTCGATGAAAAATATAATCATGAGAATTTTTTTATATATTTTGAATAAAAATAAAAATGAGTTCATTAAAAATATTTAATGGAATAAAGAGTTTACGATATGTAATTTAATGAAAAAATACACATTAAAGAATATGTACGAGTAAATAAAATATGTCCGCCTCCGTAGCGTAATGGTCAGCACGCTCGGCTACCGTACTGGAGGTCCCGGGCTCGATTCCCAGGGGTGGTCAAATAAATATAAGTGATTTTTTTCACTCTTATATTTATTCAATATTACCTTGAACTGGTACCGAAAGCGGAGGGCTGATCACCTTTCCTTCATGTGTTAACGATCGAGATAACACTGCATTTATATGATGCAGTGCCCTATGCATCATTGGGGTGCGGATAAATGTTTGAATTTTTAATATAAAATATTCATTAAGAAAACATAATCTCTAAATTTAAATCCACCGTAAATTTCTTAAAATGATATATACATATGTATGTATATCCAAAAATGGGGTTATTACAATCAATTTATGTAGATCAGTTCGCATGTACATAGAAGCTTTTACTGAATCCATCAAAAATACGAGTTAATACATTTTTTCAAAAAATATATTCATATTTCTTTATAAATTGAATTCGTGACAGACATATTTCAGATTTTTCGACATTTCACTTACTTACGAACATTAATGTTTCTACGTTTTCAAAAATAACGTAAGCAAATACCGTAAATAAGATACTTGTCAATATCACAATAATTAAGAATGATTTATTGGATACGTGGCACTAAAATTGGATGTCGGGAAGGATAAATAATGAATGCTAATATTCAATAATATTTATTATGTAAATTATTCTAACGCGAAGAGTTACTCTAGAGATATTAAATTACTCTTCTTGACAGATTGTATCAAAATATTAAAGTGTGCGTTCGAATAACACATCCTACGCAATTAAACGAAACCGATACGTATCTAACTTGTAATTAGTTCATTTTGAAATTCAATCAAATGCGATGAAATTTCATTTGCTCCTACGTATTATTCGTATAATGAATGAGTGAAGAAAGGATGTAAAATAAATTCATGAGGCGAATGTGTTATTTTAGATGGGAATTTCATTTTTTATTATTTACCTTGTTTACTATCTCCGCCTCCGTAGTGTAATGGTCAGAACGTTCAGCTACCGTTCTGGAGGTCCCGGGCTCGATTCCCAAATAAATATAAGTAATTTTTTCACTCTAATATTTATTCAATATTACCCTGGACTGGTACCTGACGGGGAGGGCTGATCACCTTTCCGTCATGTGTTAACGATCAAGATAACACTGCGTTTATATGATGATGTGCCCTATGCACCAATGGGTGAGGATAGGGGTTTGAAGTGAAGGAATTATGTACAAGGAGCGAATGTGGTTGGTAATAGAAGTGGAGTATATCGAGGAGAACTTGACATGATCAAGTATTTCAAATTCTTGTAAGTGGTCAGGCTAGGAGTCGGAATAATCGGCGAGTATGTATGACGAAATGCATGAATGTTGAAGTGATGAAACACATTATTTTGTGGCGTTCTATTCTCTCTGCCCATCCCTGCGGAAAGCTGCGTGATGGTTAAAATATTTTTTTATTGTTTCGGCATTAACTTTGTGGTAAGACATGTTACAATGATTAAAGAAAACACTTGTTTTTTACCACTTGAGATTTATTATAGACTACATGTTTCAAAAGTTAAACTTCCATTATTCAGGTCTGTATAAAAACTAAAATATAAAATATAAAATTGTTCTATAAATAAGGAGAGGGGAATGTTAGGGGGAGGGGGTTAGTCAAGGGGCGGAGTTTAAAAACAAAGGAAAAATGGAAAACAAAGGTGAAGAATCTTGAAACAATATATTATTTAATAAATTATTATTAGAATTTAGTTTTTTTTTGGATTTCTAAATTTTAAAGATAATTCATAATTTGGCCTTTATATGGAACAAGGTGCAATAGTTTTAATTTATGAGAGTGAAATGAGTGATTAGTATCTATTATGTGATTTGCAAATTCCGAAAAATAATTACTAACAAGACCGCTATGATGTTCTTTAATTCTAATCTTTAAATTTCTCGCAGTTTGGCCTATTTATTTTTTATCACAATCTATAATAAAACTCAAGTGGTAAAAAACAAGTGTTTTCTTTAATCATGGTTTAAATACATTTATTATCCTTAATTCGATGGAAATATCATCGATTTTGTATAAAATTTGTTGAAGTAGTTTAAAATAACTATTACCGGTAAATTTATGTACATAAAATGTTAAAATATTCATTATTAGTAGATACATATCTCGGTTATATTATTCTCGGGACAAGGGTTGATTCTGTTATGAACAATTATTATTAATTTTAGTGTCTGGCCCTTTGAAACTCGTGAAAGCCAAGTCCAATGGAAGTTTGCGAGTTGAGACCAATCAGAGATATTGTACGAGTATAACTTATCTGGACATCAAATATAACCCAATTATCCCAAATATAATTGGAACAAGTTTATCACTAAAATAATAATTGTATTTGCCTCATACTGAAGGTAACTTTATCTGAGAATTCTGTAATTTCATATATACTCAAGCCTTGTCCTGCCTTAAGAGCTTAGTGATAATAATTGTCACCCTAAGTTTGATTAATTGCAGTGGAATTATCTCGCATTTGACATTTTCTACAATATAAACTGAATTATGTTTGTATTTTACAGTAAAAAAACAAGGTTTTTTATGAAATTATAAAGTAGACATATTTTTTTAATGAGTGTGTCCAAATCTACAAAATACATATATATCAATGTGAATGTTGAAAATATCACTACTTCTTAAGTTTTCTCGGTCTTCCTGTGCTCCTATTTCCAATTACATTCGCCTCATGGATTTGTTTTACCGTTCTTTCCCATTAATTTGCTCCACATGTCAAAACCACCCCAGCATGCCTTTTTAAATTTATTTGATAATGCTTATCTCAGTCTTGCATTCTATTTGTTTAATATATTTGATAAAATTTAAATGACGTGAGTGAAGGAGCTCTGGGTGACGAATATCAATATTATTTACAAATTGAAAAGTAAAGATTTGTTTTTATTTTTTATTTAACACCCACTCAATGGTGCATAGGGCACTTCATTGTATAGAAGCGATGTTATCTTTATAGTTAAATAAATTAATGCTAGGTGGTCAGCCTTGCACTTTAGGTACCAGTCCAGGGTAATATCAAACAAATATTACAACGAAAAATTCAAATACAATTATTTTAAATTTCCTAGGAATCGATCCTAGGCCGTCCAGCATGGTTGTTAAACGCTCTAACCACTTAACTACTGAAATATACAAAGAAAGAGTAACTTTTTTTAAATCAGAGTAGATTCTTTTAATTAATACTATGGCATTTGGAATTGCATACAGGTATTTCCACAAGCTTTTGTAAATAGGACATACGCGATTTTTCCAGTCTCCTGAGGATGAATGTAGCTTTTAAACCAACGACAAAATACGCTTTTCTGTTTTAGAATTAGCAAAACAAAATATGTATATATTAAATTATTTGAGGTGAAACAAATCATTTGAATAATTAGAATGTTTGAACTGAAATGATATTTCAAAGCTTTGAACTTTTCATAACGTCAAACTTAATAAACAGACCTTTATATTTCCCTTGATAAATCCCCTAAAATTTCCCTAAACAATGATTACGTATTTATGTAGTATATGCTATTCCGACGGAATTGAATAGTCCTTGAATTATGATATAAATATATGGGCATCAGCATACGCACGGGTAATCAACATTCAAATGAATGAGTCCCTTGTGACCCATGTGTATGAACTCGTAATATAGCGATGTTTTTTTTTTAAACTAATGTAAATGAAAATTGTTATATACCAGAATGTCTCTAACAATTCGCAATAAGTTAAATGATGTCTTGAATACTATTAGCTAGTATTAAGTAAAAGAGTATGATCGATATTGATTTACAAATAAATTTGTCGCTCTATTTTAAGCGAACATAAATCTAAAAGAACGTAAAAACACGATTTCTCTTTCATTAAGAAACACAATTATTTTTTAAAAATAATTCTAACATCGCTTTATATGCGAGTTTGTAGCGGTATCTATGTTTGATTTGAGTAAGCTTTTTTTTGCAGATATCCTTATATACATATATATAATTCATACGTCCCTTCATGTGCAAGTTTGCAGCTGTATCTGTGGTTGATTTAAGTAGGCTTTGTTAGCAGAAACCCATTTTTTTTAAATGTTTGTAATTAAAAAAATGTATGTAATAAAAAAAAACTCGTGGAGAAACCCAAATATGTGATAAAAAATTTGGCCAAACCAAAATGTTGTGAACTAACAAAAAAAATTGTTGAAATTATTTTTTTTACAAAATACGTATTTAAATATACAAAATAGTTGGTAAATATACAAAATATTGAAAATATAACGTTTCTACCTCTCTAATAAAGTAGATACTTGTGTTTAGAGAGGGAGTTTGTTTTACTTTTTTTTATAAACAAAGCAAATTACATATAACGAAGTAAATTATAACGAAGTTTCGCCAACAAATTAATTGATATCATATAGATTTTGTCTAACATACAAAGCGGCCTACCCTAGTATCAATAAGGCAATGGAATAATAATAAATGTAAAAATTAATTAAAAACAAAACAAAACCATAAAAGTATTAAGAAACTTAAATAAAATTGTACGTTTGCATTTCATTGTATATTTTTTACTTAATAAAATAACTTTATAAATTAGTTACGCCTACTTTGCTTAGCACTGCAGAGTACAGGCGACCTAAAGTTCAAAGGTCCCTAGAGTAAGACATGTTCTGGAACGACTCGCAAAGGTTAATCACTGTATAACTTTACTGAGACCCTGTAAATACCTAATTTTAGATCATGAACAGGGCTGATATATTTAGCTGAAAAACCAGAGTAATTATTTTATATTAATGGTTATTTATTTTATAGTAATACAGAAAATTGTTTGTTCCGTTAAAAAAAACTATATCGGTTAAACGTACTTAAAAAATCACCATCCAAAAACTTGAGCATAATGCAATTTATCAAATCACCCTCTATTTGTTTTTTAATATCCAATGAAACTAAGTACCTTAATATTTTAATAAAATTAATAATGATATGAAAGTAATTAAATTTATTCTACGCTACAGATCTTTATATCAAGAATTATGATATATTTAATGAAATACACACACACATAAATATATATATATATATATATATATATATATATATATATATATATATATATATATATATATATATATATATATATATATATATATATATATATATATATATATATATATATATATATGTATATATATATATTATAAATATATGTATATATATATGTATATATTTATATATATAATCTTCTTCTTCTTCTAACCCTCATCCACACCCAATGGTGCATAGGGCACTGCATCGTATGGAAGCAATGTAATATTGATCGTTAAGTAAACGAAGGAAAGGTAATAAGCTTTTTGATTCAGATACCAGTCCAGGATGATATTAAATAAATGTCAGAGTGAAAAATCACCAAATCAAAAAAGGTCAAAAATCGAGTTGAATGATCAAAACTGTATAATTATGTAGTAATTAAAGGTTAATTAAAAACGTGATTTTTTTTCGATTAAAAATGAGAGGAAATCGAAACTTTTAACAAAATACTTATTATTATTTTTTAGCTCCCGTTCGTTACACTATACATTTCGTATCCAGTACCACCCCTGAAGATATCATTTCGCATAGATTACAACCCAACCTCACATTATCCAAAACGTACATACATATTTAATTACAATGTTTCACAAACAGATGAGATTGGGAGACGATCTAAGCTGTCGAATTTGTGGCAGATAATGAATCAGTCTACCTTTGACGACCGCTGAAATGGAGAACTAATGAATTATCGATTTAATCTTAGTGATTATTTTCGTAGATGGCTTATTAGGCATTGACTAGTAAGTCATATGTAGGTATAGTAATTCCTATATTCCAGAAATACGTTACGAGTTATGTTAGATTAATTTAACGGAAATCCTAAGTTCATAAATCTTGAATCATCGTATAGGTTATTAATTTACCCCATGTACTAAACAACGAAGTAAATGTATTATTTTAAGATGGCATATATTTTTTCAATAAAAAAAAACCTACAAATAATAAAATCATTGAATGTATATACTTGCTTCTAGATATATTCCATAAATTGTCTATGCTTAGCGTATTTGCTTAGCTGTATGAAGAGACTGTCAAATTGTTTTATAAAGACGTATAAAATATGTAAGGAAAGAATACAAGGCCGACATATGAAGCATTATCGATGTGTGTTAAGATGGTTTGGATATGTGGAATATATAAGTGAGGAAAGAATGGTAAAACATTTTTGTGAGACGAACGAAGGTAGTTGGAAAAAGAAGCAGATGGAGACCGAGGTAAACTTGCCACAGTCAGATATGTTAAAAAAACCACAGATATATAAAAGCGGCCAGGTCAGGAGACGAAATAATCGGCGGGTATGTATGAGGAGATACATGAATGTGGAAGAGGCGAATAATGTTTGAAAAAACAGGGTGTTAAAGCGTTCTATTCTCTCTGCCTACTCCTACGGGAAATGGCCTGATGGTTAATTAGTTATTTAGTTACAAAAAACGTCGTAAAAAAAAAACCTTTTTTTACTATTTAAATACTATTTTCATTGTATAATTTCATTCCTTTTGCCTATTTTTTCGATTCGTATCAAATTTAAGATGAATAAAACATTGACATGAAAAATAACAGACACATTTCATGATAATAAGCGAATACATTTCTCGTTTTACCAGTAATGATTACCGAAAACTGTAGAAAAAATATATTTTAAGAATTCGCTTTTTATACGAAAATAGGGTATGTATTTGGACACGTAAAATATTCAAGCGTATTATTAGGCTAAAGGGTACTGTCGGTGGTCTAAATTACTAAATTTTACCCTTTTCGTAAATCGTATTTGGACAATATATACTTACGTGTGTAATAAGCAACTTGAATAATATACCGAATTTTTATTCGACTGTTATTTGAGGGTAAATGTTGGTAATTTGGGATATTTAGTAATTGTATGCAATACTTTTATATTAAATTGATATAACAATTAAATTTTAAATGTTCATTTAATTTTTAAAATATTTAATACACTATTCCTTGTGTGAGACTTGTATCGATCCATTAAGCATCATCAAATGTCATTTGCTGCCAAACGCATCGAAACACGTGCCAAAGTAGATTTAAAGAAATAGTGGTATTTTCAAATGGAGAAAAAATCTTCAGGTTTTACCTAAAAAGATCTGTTGCACTGTAAAACGTTCAAAAAGCGGCTAGTAATTTATTTTTAATACATTTTATTATATTTTTAAACTTTAAAAACGTTCTCCTGAAAAATCAAGTTTTTATTTTATTTATGACGTTCTTGAAAGGATTGAGTGTTATGTGCTCTACACGCAGTTTTATGATGAGGTTGGAAACTCATCATAAAACTGCTTGAAGCTTTTTAAAACATCATAGAATCTTGACTGAGCGGTGAATGCAAAAGTCAGTTAAAATGGATTCACGACTTCATAGTATTAAAAAATGTAAATTGAAAGATAAATATTGTAAAAAAACATCATTATTATGGAGATATTATATAAGAATATTACATTGCTGCAATTGCAATACTGCGCTCCAGTGCTACCATATATCCACTGATGATCTATCAACCTTGTACACAATAAGAAAGAAAAATTATAAATACAAGTGGCAATTAAAAAATATATAATAAATCAATTTAAAAAATAGTATGTATATCTGTAACTAATGTCTCATTAGCCCATTGCAGTGTAATATGTGTGCTAAAGCAAATATTTATGAATTTATTTTTAAATCAAACACAGATTTTTTGAGTCTACTAAGTTGTATTTTATTATTATTATAAATACATACATAATACATAAATTTTCAAACGAATGTGCACATTTGTTTGAAAATGCCATAACTAGCCGAAACAATTGTCACGATATTAATTTTTTATGTGTTTTTGTTAATAAAATACTACTTAGTAGACTTAAAAAATCTTTGTTTGATTTAAAAATTAATACATAAAATCAAATGGAGTTCTACTAATTAAACGCCAAATCAATAAATAACTAAAGCAAATATACAATTAATCTGTTTATTTTAGTATGGATATTTCGTTATATGGATCAAACTTAAAGGGGATTCGTGAATACGTCTATGTGCGTCCATTTTACATCCACAATTTCATCGACGAATTGACACGCCGCGGCGTGTCAATTCATCGTGGCGTGTCCGGCGCGCCGGCAGATTGAGTGACTCAACCTGCCAAGCGGGTAGGTACTTTTTTATAGTCATAGAAGTCGATCGATTAGGCGTGGCTGTTTTCTTTGGGCAATCGAGTCCGAGTACCTACACACGTTTGGCGCCCATCTACCCACCCGCTGTGGCGATGAACTCTAAAATACGACTCCGATGTCACACGTTGCTCGAAACCTAGATAATTAATTGCCCGACTCCATTTACCCGAGTAGCGACGCGAATAAAACACGTTTAATTATGACAACGTAATATGAAGGGGAAAATAAGGGGTTATGAAACTTTCAAAGGTGTATTCTTCTCCTTCCTGCTAATTACTATACTTTTCTCCATCCTGCTAAATCTATTATTTTATACCATACCTTTTTTTAAATCTCTGAATGTTTTTTCATAGTTTTATAACATAAATGTGGAATTGTTTACTTGTCTTTTTTTATATAACTATTTTTGTTATTGTAATGTAATGTTTATTATTGTTAATGTAACTATTGTTTATTTTATATTTTTTTATATATAAAGCTGTACAATTCCCGAACAAATAAAATAAATAAATAAATAAATAAAGTACTACTCCCTTGTTTTTACCCCGAAAAATCGGTTTAAACACTTAATTGATTTGAAATGAAACGTACGCATTATTATTACTAAGTTACTGACTAAATATCACGTCGCTTCCCCGCAGAGGTAGGCAGAGAGAATACAATGCCACACCACTCCGTCTTTGCAAACATTCTTCGCTTCTTCCACATTCATGCATCTTCTCATTATTTATCTATACATTATTCCGCCTCCGTAGTGTAATGGTCAGCACGCTTGGCTATCGTACTGGAGATCCTGGGTTCGATTGCCCGGGTGGAGTCAAATAAATATAAGTGATTTTTCACTCTAATACTTATTCAATATTATATTTTGTATATTAAAAGCATTGTTAACATGGGTATGGTAATATAACACATTTCTTATTATTCATCGTTCACTTTGTGTAATACCACTTTAATAAGCATTCATTCGTGACTACCGGTTTCGGAATAATCATCAGGTCATGAAATTGAAATTATTACGGTCTGACATTTATACAAAAATATAATTTGAGTAATTTTGTCTTCTTTTTTACTAAAGTGGTATTACACAAGGTGAACGATGAATGATAAGAAGAGTGTTAATCAATATTACACTGGACTGGTACCTGAAGCGAAAGGATGCTCACCTTTAATTCATGTGTTAACAATCAAGATAATACTGTGTTTATATGATGAAGTGCCCTATGCACCATTGGGTGCGGATGAGCGTTTGAAGAAGAAAAATTATTATTATTCAAAACGGAGTCCTGGTTCCAACCATAATGCAAAGAAGTGAATCATGTAGTTTTTTTAATATTGCCAAAAATAGATAGCCATTGTGTATAGTCTAACAAATTTTCGGTAATTCAAATGTAGTGGTCCTGTTGAAAATTTATCGTCCCATTTCACGACGGTGTTAACTGCCTTTTTGACACTTATAATGCAAATGATAGACAACATTTTTTGCAGACACCAAAACAAGTCGTTCCACATCCTTATTTATGGCGACAGATATGTTAATTTGCCAATGAACTCAATTACCCTGGCGTCTCAGAAAGCTCTATAGTATTTTTTTTTCAATCCAAAATTATTCTTGATGTCATTGACATAACAAGGCTACTCTTACATAGAGTCAATTTAAGTAAGAGCATTTGGCTTTTATGCTAGAGGTCATAGGTTTGATTCTCAATAGGGTCAAAATAAAGACGTGTGATTTTTCACTCCAATATTTATTTTATACACGCCGGGGTGGTGGCCGAATCGAAGGGCTAATAACGCTGCCTCAATTTAATTTACGATCAAGATAACACTCTGGTGCATAGGGTACTACACACAGATGTGGTGTAGTACCCTATGCACCATTAAGTGCGGATAAGGTTCAAATAATATATGTTTACTATTTTTATTATTATTTATTGCATCAATGACGTCTAACGTATAACGAATGGGACATCGAAGAGAAGAAAAAGTTCCCAAGTACGAATAATTAATATCTTATTAATTGAACCATATCTTTATGTATTAATTAAATAAATACATTGTTACATGCATTTTCTTACATTTGCAAAAACGTTACGTTTGTCAATTTTTTATCACAATTTTTTTTTATCCCACTGATGATATATCAAGATTTTTTAAAATTTTGTATGGAAATTTTACCGAAAAGTTATATTATTCAAGTCACTGACATAGATGAGTAACACAAAATAAGTACTATTACTATTCCACTTACAAAATTCCACAATTTCTATTTGTGAAAATACCTGAGGGATAGGAGGGATGAAAAGGGGGAAAGGAAAAGATCAAAGCTTAATTCGAAGACAAATTGTATAATGAAACTAGGGATATACCACGATATAAATGTCGAAATATATGAAAGGTGTCACTGATAACACGAAATATCTATCGTTTTTATACGAAGGAAAGATAAAGGAAGATCATTTCAGAACTAACGACATGACATTTGGCTGGCTTAATTGATCACTTTTTATACTTGTGTAACGTTTACCGTTCTGCCAAAAATCGTTAAATATTCGTATATTTAATAATATTAAATATCGTAGTCGTACAGGAGAAAATGACCAACTTACGAAACGTAAAATGTTCAGGGGGGCCATTTAAGTCACTTTTACTTGGCAAGAAAATAAACATCAATGTAGTTAGTCATTTTTAGTCAATATATTATACTTCCAAGTTTAAAATCGCTTTGGGATTTTTTCAGGGCAATATTAAGGTAGTAAGATATCAAATAGTCAATAATCACGTTTTTGTAAAAAATGCACTTGGTCACTTTCTCCTATATGACTACGATATATGTATTATAATACTAAAAATATTCGAAAAAAATATACTTTATTATGATAAAATATTTTTATTATGTACTGCAAGTGAGAGTCGCCTTGTTATGTCAATGCCACAATCATAATATATTTACTTTCCTCGGGGTCTTTATCCGGTTTAATGAATTGTAAATCAGTGGTTTGCAAACCAATTACCATTAATTTGCACAGTACAATTGAGGTATTATGATCTTGAATCGTTTGATTAGTAAACTCGTTTGGTTTCGTCCAACTTCAGGCGGTGGAATCAAATACTTTTTAAAACGATAAAAAATTATGGAAAACTATGTTGAAGCTTTTGTAATAAACTTTAAAGCTCTTAATTAAATAATAATTTTTATAAGTACACTTAAACTTAAATTATAAATGTGTAAAAACGTAATTTTTAAACATGTGCACGAAAATACATCCCATATGATTCTAAAAATACATTCAAAAACAATTATTTTCTGTCCAAGCGGCCAGATTATGAAATAAATTTATTACCTCTTCATATGAAAAATCTCCGATGATTTTCTAGAAAAGCCTGAAACATAATTAATATCCTTGGAACCTTATTTATTATAATTATTATCAAACCATATCCGCTCCCTAGGTGAAGCATATGGAGTCCACAAACTGTCTCCAGGCTTTTCTGTCGGCTGCCAGCTCCCTCGCATCCTCCCAAGTCAGATCCGCGTCCCGAAGTTCCGAAGAGAACTGCCGACGAATTTTCAGCAGTAATCGTCCTGGGCGGCGCGAACCCGATGCCTTGTAAAAGAAACAAGCTTAAATAAGGCTCTCAGGTGGCATGCGGCGTACATGGCCAGGCCAACTGAATCGCCTTTTCTTGACGACAGTTGTGACCAAGATTTGCTGCGTCTTACGCCTTATCTCTTGATTCCTCACAAAGCCCGTGGAACCTTACGATAGTAATATATATATATATATATATATATATATATATATATATATATATATATATATATATATATATATATATATATATATATATATATATATATATATATATATATATATATATATATATATATATATATATATATATATATATATATTTATATATTTATATATATATATATATATAATATATATATATATATATATATATATATATATATATATATATATATATATATATATATATATATATATACATATTCTTAACATTTTTGAGTATGTCCAATTCCTGGTTTACAAATCTGGGTTTTTCCACCTAGGAGTTATTTTCACATTTTAACATCTTAACATCCTACCTATGATAAGTCATAAGCCTTGTAAATACCCAGACTTCCATATTCTTCTTCGTCTATGTCAAAATGTATTTTAATTCGTATTATTATCTTAGCCTTAAGCGAAAGCCTAAGTTTTGAAATGATTATTCTGGATAAACATTAAATGATCTCCATTATTGGAAATACAACTTCAATTATATTTTAAATAGGCGGGTGTGATCTCAGAGAACCTGAAATCTAATTCCAGGTTTTCAACGAGCGTGGGAAGGGGATCCTTTTAGTAGCTCACCCCATATCCGGGTAACGACAGTTCTATCCTACGAAATATAGATTAGGCAATCCCATATTCTATACAGCCTCACTAAACCAGTCTACGCCTGAAGCCTTAACTGAGAAATATACATAGAGGTGGATGTGTTATTTTCTGAGCGTTATAATACAAAGGTATAATGGATTAAACCAACCATATACATTATAATACCATTTTGACATCTCAAACAAGAATAATAAGAAGAAGAATATCGAAATCTCGGTATGTACAGGGATCACTTTATGTACTTGCAAACTTTAAAATGCTACCCATGATTGGACAACCACACAACTCATTTTTTTTGGAAATACTACATAATCGTTAATCTCATTAGGTTTTAAAAATTAACGCAGTGTGGTTGTCAATCATGAGAAGAATGGTGAATGTTGCATTTGTATAAAGTGATCATTTGGCTAACCTATGACCGGTCGTAAGCTCTGTACATACCCATAATTCCATATTCTTCTTCAGCTGTGTTGGGATGTAAAAATTTTAAAATAACTGATAAATGGAGAAACCCAGATGAGTGAACAAGTATTTGGACACACTCAAAATGTTGTCATTTAAGAGATATTTAT
Source organism: Brachycentrus maculatus (assembly GCF_059751285.1). Taxonomy (NCBI): domain Eukaryota; kingdom Metazoa; phylum Arthropoda; class Insecta; order Trichoptera; family Brachycentridae; genus Brachycentrus; species Brachycentrus maculatus. Next base: position 4,271,972 of record NW_028280809.1, read on the forward strand.
CCACACAAAGAGTACGTTTTGTGCCTTTTAAAAGATCGTTTTGCTTATTGTAAAATAATAATAATACTTGGCTTATTTATATAGTGACATTTTTCACAAAATGTTATATCAAGGGAACTTACCATTTTCCTTCTTATACTGTGTTATAAATATTAACTTTAATCTCGCTGATTGAAATATAATTTACAAATTAATAAAAAAAAAAAAGAATATTGGTTGATGCAAAAAGATGCCATGTACCTACTAAGTATATCATATGCAATTTGAAAATGTACTTATAATATGTTTGAATTTTTATCAGCAGTAAGCACAATTATAAGGTAATCAATATTTTTTAAATGTTTTAAAACATATTTATTCAATCGATAATCCAACAGATTTTTAAACAAAACTAAAGTAAAAAACTTTTTTAATTTTTTTATTTAATTTAATTTTTCATTTAATATAGTTACATTTTTAAGCACAACATAATACAATTTCTAAACATTTATACATATGGCAAACTTACAGTTTTAGATTAGATACAAAGATACAAATGTCAATAATACAATTCCTCCGATAGTAAAAAGTTTTACAAAAAATATAATTCAGTGATACACGTAGAGTAAATAACTATATAAAAGAATATTGAAAAAGTTATAAATGTATACAATAATATAAATTTAGAAACATGATCTGAAAAGTTCCAAAGATAATTTATCTTAATTATAACCAAAATTGTAAAATACCTTCATTTATTGATATTTAAATATGCCAGTAATGTTTGATATGAAGAAGTCCTTATGGCAGTTTTATTGTATTTATTTTATTTTGCATTTTTTTAACGTCATATTTTTTCATTAAAATATATTACGTGGTAATCACCATAGTATGGAAGTGGACTTAAAAAAAAACATTATACCACAAGCAAAACAATAAGTCAATTAAGTGATGACGTGTGACCAAAATACGTCACTAATTTACGTTACTCAATATATTATATGGTATGAGAACCAAATTTCTAGTAATATATTGTGATAAAACTATACCTACACCAAAATTGTATTCAGGCATTCGAAATTGGGATATTAAGAAGATGGATGATAATAATAAAACAATGCTGAATTTCCTCGAAGGACTGACTCCAGTAGAGAATTACTGATTACGGTAAAATTCAATGTTTGAAACAATCAATAAACTTAGTTGAATGAACACTTATTATTCAAATTAGTTGGTAAAGAAAAATAAGTTGCATCAATAAGTTATTTGTATTTTTTTTTTGGCAATGTACTTGAAATTTAGTGATACATGCGACAAGCAACTGGTATTGTTTTAATGCTGTAAATTAGCACTTTTTAATGACCATTAATACTCAAATGTTTTTGTTATATTTTTTCAAGTGATAGGAGTTGCTGGTAATTTAGTGGGAAGGACAAACCCTCTAAGCAAATATCCTGAAGAATCTCAAGGTGTAAGGGGATTTAAGGGAAGGGGATTTATTAGCATTTGAAGCTCATACATTTTTTTTAAAAATAAGTACTTCAACATAAGAACGAGTACTCATATTACATTACCTGGTCTTAGGATTAAGCTTAGAGATCCGATTTTAACATTTCCAAGTTACTTTTTCTCTCAGTTCTCTCAACAAGAAAATCGCTGATATGTTGTTGTCCGTAACGATTAAAAAAAACTCTCAAAAAATGGAAACCTATTTTTCCCAGAGGCATTCAATTTTTACAGGCTGACGTGTATACAATATGCTGTCAAGAAATATTATGTTTGGCTGGAAACAAATTGAAAATCTGTACAAAAGAAGTATTTTAAACATATAAAGGAGACAGTTGGAGCTCCAATTAAGGGTTTGTGTGTAATACAGTTTTTTAGTCAGTGTGGCGTGTTTTAAAATATGATTTTTTACCAAATTTTATGTATTATAAATTATTTCATTGGGTTCTATTATTTTCAGTTTTACATACTATTATATATATACCTTTTTAGAGTTTTTTTTTCTACATATTTTTTTCGATGCATACATTTTGCCAGTAGTGTTTAAGTTTCTTCAAACTTTCGATTTTTATTTTATTTTATATAAGACTTCCATATTAAAATTAATTTTGGACATTAATAGGACAATTTTTTTTATATTTTATAAAAAAAATGAGTAAATGCTGCCGTCCTCAGAGCAGGTATTTGGCATACCTAATAATGATACAGTGTCTCATGTGTTTTGTTTGAATTTTAACCTAATTTTACAAATAGACCTAAACTGTTTACTACATAATAAACAGTGATTTTTGGAATTGAACTGAATTTAACTGATTCGTTTTGTGATATTTGCTCAAAAAGACTCGCTTAACGGTTTCATTCGTCCAATATTTCTCCTCTTTTAAATCTGTCCAATGATTTAATTCGTATTTATTTCGAATCAATTATGTAAATAAAATACTGTATTTTCAACATTCCAACAATTAGTCACACAGATACTGCCTTACATAAATAAAGAAGAGTACAATGTAGGTTTCGAAGATATTAAATATCCTTGAAATTTTATACACATGATTCATCCCAAAGTAAGTTTTTTAAGCAAAAGTAATACTAATATTCTTACGTGGGAATATGTTGAATTCGTAGGATTCCTATTTTGTTAGTTGACAATAAGATAAGTTCAATATAAGGATGAAGTTTGAAAATATCAAAAACAATATATTATGAATAATATCATTTCCTATGACACTTTTTCTTTAAATAATAGTGCATAAGGATTACATTTGCCATATCTTTTAAATAAGTAGGTTTGTTCCGTAGGTGGTTTACCTAACAAACTAAAACTCAAAAGGCATCTCCGGAAAACTGTCATGTATAAAATTATTAATATCGGAGTTTTGCCAAATAAATATGTATCAATAAAAAATATGTAATTTTTTTTTGACAACTCATCAAAGATGAAGAAGAATATGGAAGTCTGGGCATTTACGACCATTATAGGCTAGTTTAAGTGATCACTTTACACACGTGTAACATTCACCAATGGAGATAATCACGATTTTGTGAAGTATATGGACACACTCAAAATGTTGTAAATATGTAATATTTTCATATTCAATAATAAATGCTTAGTAAATGCTCGCATTCTTTAGCATAGGTATTGCGTGTGTTTGATATTTAAAGCCATTTAAACGACTTTATGTCAGCCTTAATATTGGTCAGAAATCAAAGCCAGATAAATGAATATAAAATTTTCGTAGCAATAACAAAACCAACTATGAAATTTGGGCAGAAAGATGGCACAAACAAAAGGCAAAAATTATATATAATAATAATAAAAAAAACACATTTCTGATTTAAAACGTGAAAAATTTTGTTAGGGGTAACGAGTTACGTTGAAATTGATTTTATGTACATAGTTATTTACGAGAATAATTATGGATTTAAGTAAATAAGAGTAGGCTAAAGGAGGTGAGAATCGGTTTAATCTCTTGTTTATGTACTTTTCCTTAGATTCATAGATACGAGTATATGAGTGGGATATATCTGTTATATGATACAGATAGCACCATAACAAATACTGCAGGAAACATTACATAAAATATATCGGTAGTTTAATGGCAAAGGGGTATATCTGTCAAATTTTTCATTTTCTAAGTTTGTTCCACAAAATGTCTAAAATAGTTTATTCCATAATCTGGCGAAAGGAAATAGCTGTAGTTGCAATACTGATTTGGTTTTATTAAGATATGTACATATAAAAATACATAAAACAAATGAGTTATTTAATTTCACAAGTTTGTTTTTGTTCTCCTGTAAAATTTGGTCTAAGACAGATATATCCCTTTGCCTTTACACTACCGATATGTACTAACATGAAATTAAAAAAACAATAACATTTAGGATCATTTAGCTTCTACATAATTCATTAAGTGGAAACAGCAACGTAAATCAATATAGTTTATTTTTACCCTATTCAACCCTCGTAAATTATTAACGGTTATTTTACAACTGCGAAAATAAAAAGCAGAAATAGGTTGCGTTTCTAGCAATTAAATTGAATACCCGGTAAAATGTAGGAAAAAGTAAATAGTTGTAATCGTATAATTGGATTGAATAAATATTTCAGTACGCCAAATACTGGGTCTCGGGTATTGTTATATTTCTATATATCCACCGTCCTTAATTCAATTTTCATTTAAACAAATATGTATAAAGAGAAAATATTACTTTTCCTGCTATAATACTGTACATATCATACTGTACTCTAATAAATTTGAATAATCTAATTTTATATTTCTGAAAGCAATTTTATATTACGAATATTTAATTTAATGTGATGTGTAAGACGCCACAAATCATTATCATTACACTTTTTTTTTAAATAAATATAAATGAAAGAATCAGTGTCTGTCGGGGTAGGATAGACTGGGTTGCTCAGCGGATGAAAGCACCTGACCGGACATCAGAGGACCTGGATTCAAATCCTGGTGCAGAACATTATATTTTCTTGCAATACGATGAATTAATACCAGAGTAATTTTTCTCTATTGTTTTTCTAAATGTATTGAGCTAGTATTCAATTAGAAAATGTCGTGCGTCAATAAATTTTTTTGTAAGCCGTTCAGAGTGACGTCACAATGTAATGTATTTTTTTCTCCGTTAGATTTGTGAATATTATTAATTTAAATTAATATTCACAAGTCTAATAGGGATAAAGTCTTAACAATGAATCTCACTTTTAATAATATTCTTTTAAAACTAATATTTGGTATGTTGAAAACGAATAATCATTTTTCCACTGTAATATTATGTAATAACATATATTCTGATATATTATATATTCTGATAAATATTTTTCATGGCACATGAAAACTGGTTTTAATTTATGTTATTCAACTTCGTGACCTTAAGTGAAGAAAACCCGTGCTAAATGATAAGGCATGCTGAGAAAATGCAAAACAAACTTTACTGTTTTAAGTGGTAACAAAATTTTATTAAAATAATTGTCGACAGTTTTCTTCATGGAAGGGGATAGTAAAAAAAAAATAAGGGAATATATTATGCTTTCAAGAGCTCTTACAAAAATCTTTTTAACAACGTTATAAAAATGTTTTCTTAAAAACATTAAAATTTATATATATGGGTGACTTTTGGACATTCGAATTTAATACATTTTAATATTTTATGCATCCTATAGGTATCTAATACTATTCTTAGAAAACTACGAGATCAGTGTAGTAAAAAAAATATTTATGTTTCGGTTATCAGTTAGCTACAGAAGTTATAGTGTGGTTCAAATATTATAATGAAACAATCTGTAGGCAATTATGATTTTGACAAGTAATTTGACAGTTCCTGATCTGATCGGAATGAGTTTTAGTCATTGTTAAGACAATAATATAAAATAAACTTTTATGCTTGTAACGTATATTTGTTTCAAATTATGTTCTGGCATTTTTGTGGTAACTGCACTTTATATAATAAAACTGAAGAACAGAATTTAAAAAAAAAAAAACATATATGTATATACATATATATATATATATACATATATATATATATATATATATATATATATATATATATATATATATATATATATATATAAATATATATATATATATATATATATATATATATATATATATATATATATATATATATATATATATATATATATATATATATATATATATATATATATATATATATATATATATATATTTATATATATATATATATATATATATATATATATATATATATATATATATATATATATATATATATGTATATATATATATATATATATATATATATATATATATATATATATATATATACATATATATATGTATATATATATATATATATATATATATATATATATATATATATATATGTATATATATATTTATATATATATATATATATATATATATATATATATATATATATATATATATATATATATATATATATATATATATATATATATATATATATATATATATATATATATATATATATATATGTATATATATATATATATATATATATATTAATTATAATGTGTCATTTATTTTATTAGTTGTTCCTTATATTTTTGGTACTACAGGGCGTCACAAAACTAATCACCCTATAGGAAGATGTTACAATTTTTGCAGATGGCGTCGTACGTCAATCATATTTGACATTTGTGAACGAGTCAGCTGCAGTATATTTGTATGTATGCATATTGATAAAACGGACACAAATGCGCATCAACACTGGCAGCAGACACTTGTTTTCAGTTCAACAAAAAAATGGTTAAAGTCCAAATAAAGATTTATATTTCTCAAAATCATTTTTTTATTTAATAAAAAAGTTATTTACAAAAAAAAATTAAAATAAATTTTGCGCTATCTATTATAGTTTACATGTGGTAAATATTATTGACGTACGATGCCATTTGCAAACTTTATAACATCTTTTAACCCGATGGTTACCAGAGACGAGATATCTCGGCAAATGGCGGAGTGCCCGTATGGCCAGAGACGAGATATCTCGTCAGTACTTTTGATGACGTATTACTCCGCAGTTTTAACTCATATTGACAATCTGTCAAAAACGGAACATACATTGCCATCAGTTGAAGTTGTCACAAAATATTTTATAAAGTTTTTAAATACTTTTAAGTGATTTATCGGTATCACTTTCAGCTGACAGTTGACAGATGTCATTAGGGCTACCACTCAAACCACTTGAAACATTGATTATTTTAATCGATTGTTTTGAACGCCAGGGGTTTTTATTTTGCTCAATTTTTTTGTGTTTTTCTTATTATTTTAAAATATTCCATTGATAAATAATACTTGTGTGTTAATATTAAATTTAATAAGAACTTGCGTGTGCGACTTAGTGTGACAACCCTGAAAATTTGAAACTGGTTTAACTTCAAGAATAAAACTCTAACAATCGATGCGGGATATAATATTTGGTAAGTAAATTATAATTCAATAAAGACAACAACAACAAAAAATCTTTAGACAACTTTTTTTTTTCAAAAAAATACTTGGCCTGTTGAGCACTGCGGCGTAATTTATTTGCGGCTATGAAAATGTTAATAGAGTGATTAAGAGATTGAGTGATTGAGCGCAAAATGCGCCCCCTGTATTATTCCAACTAGTTTCGACAAACATATGTCTTTTTCAGGAACGGATACCTTCTTTTATGTTTTATTAATTTCGTAAAGTTTATAAAATATACCACAAAATGTCAGCCTAAACATTTTTAAAATCCATTAATTGTGTTGACTGATGACTCATTCATGTATATGGACCCTTAACTAGAAAAATCGATAACAAGTTAATGTCCACGACATATTTCTTTTTAATGAAGCAATTTGAAATGATATATTTATTAAGGGCACGACATGGAGCACAAACAATAACACGGCTGTTCCTCCAAATTGAAATCATTAAAATTTTATGCCTAATGACAGCACAAAAGACATAGCTACCAAAATGGAAAAAACTTTCACGTTTAAAGAAAACATTGTTAAATAAACGTAGGTAAAGTCAATAGTCAAATATAAAGTACAAGTATTACATATCGTAGGTGTACTGGCAAAAAACGTTAACTCGAAAATATACAATTTAGACTTAATGATGCAAATTATAAAGTTTTCAACTTTCTACGAACTGTCAAAATACACTAAGTATTTTAAAATGTCACATTTATGTGGTTTTAAAAGTAGATTCAACTTTAAGTTTAATAACGGGTATTTTATTCAAGCTTAAAGCATTAAATAACAGGGATTTTACAGTAAACGCTTTTTGCCAGTACACCTACGATATAATGCTAGTATATTTGCTTGGTTTTATAATTGTCAGCTAAAAATTTGTGCTGTCGGTAACATGGCATAAAAGCTTTTCTTTTATCGTTTTTTACTGTATAAAAGAATGTCACATTATTTTTCGCTAACTAACTAACCATCACGCCGCATCCCCCCAGGGGTGAGCAGAGAGAATAGAACGCCGCACCAATCTGTCTTTAAATACGATTTCGCCGATCATATATTACTATAATTCATATTTGAAGCACTAACTTGGTGATTTTACATTTTATAATTTAAACGTAACTTTGTTTAAAATCACTATGAATATTATATTATAACTAATTATCATGTCTACCGGTTAGCTTCGAAACCGGTAGACATTATAATTAAGTTTTGATAAAATATTTATAGTGATTTTAAAACAAAGTAACATTTTAATTATAAATATTTCTATTGAAAATTTAAACCATATAATTCAATGATTAAAGAAAACACTTGTTTTATATTATACCACTTGAATTTTATTAAAGACTATATGTTTCAGAAGTTAAACTTCCATCATTCAGGTCTGTATAATAACAAAATAATAATAAGTTATTATACAGACCTGACTGATGGACGTTTGACTTCTGAAACATGTAGTCTTTAATCAAACTCAAGTGGTATAAAACAAGTGTTTTCTTTAATCATTGTAACATGTCTTACCACAAAGTTAATGCTGAAACAATAAATAGAATTCAACAACATAAATTAAAAAATTGATTTGTTTTCAATCTTGAATTGCCCATGTATAACTTTTTTTCGCTGAACTCAAATAGTTTATCTTCAATCAGTCCATGAACCTACATTCTCTCTATTATTTCTCACAAACTCCAATCTACTATAAATATTTTAATTTTACTAAACACTTTATGTATCTTTCTGATCACAGTCTATCGCTTTGCTATTCTCAAGAGGAAACACTTTCCATTCATCGATCGTAATTCCTTTTCTGCCAGATGCAAGATGGAGGAAATTAATTATTCGTGTGAAAAATGCACCAGCTTTGATAACTTGAAACGTCTGAAAAATTACTTTTAAGTTTTGTACTTACATTTCTTGATGGAACTGCATTTTATACAACTTAAATTAAACTCTTGAATTAAATCACAAATTGAGTTTTATTTAACACGACTAGTTTCTAAAACTACAAATGTTTTAAAACATTTTGAGTGTGTCGAAATACTTTTTTACAAATCTGGATTATCTCCAATTATATTATATGACAGAGTTTCTCCTCAATAAAAAGTGTCTCTCATCTCACCATAGATATCTCTAGTGAAATTCTAGTGACTTCAAGCACTATGTTTCGAATTTGAATAATATACATTTATAGAAGATCCAAGAATTTGAGTAGTGTGCTTGTCAATCATGGGTAGAATTGATGAATGTTACACATGTGTAAAATGATCACTTAAACCAACCTATCACGGTCGTTAGCCCCGTAAATGCCCAGACTTCCATATTCTTCCTCACCTATGCTGAGATGTAAAAAAATAATACAATTGTTTTCATCGACAGGTGATCACAGAAATCTCATAGTTTTAGATCCATAGTTGTTATTTTTCATTTTATTTAATTGTTTTTAAATAAAAATCACTAAGCTTTAATAAATACAAGTAGATACTTTTGGTGAGATGTCAAAAATAATACAAATGTTTTCATAGACAGGTGATCACAAAAATCTCATAGTTTTATGTATAAGGTTTTTATTTTTATTTTATTTTATTGTTATTAAATAAAAATCATCAAGCTTTAATAAATACAAATAGATACTTGGACCATATATACCATTCATTCGACGACAAATACATTTCAGCAAATAAAAATGCCTTTTTATAGCCGTGTCCCATATAACCTTTTGTATTAACGGCCTTATCTATTTGTTATTTCTAGATACACGAATATCTGGAAAAGTCATTACATTTAGGGGTGAGCCAGGAGGAGCTCGTGCGAGCCCCCTGTTAAATTTAAATGTGATAGCGAGCCCCTAATTAAATTAGGAAAAATAAAAGTTATTTGAGCAAATAAATTATTTTAAAAGTAATTAATTCCACATGGGTCGTAATCCACAATAATGAGGAATAAGACGGAGGAGAAAAGGAAATTTAACAAAAGTAGTAAAAAAAATCTTTTTACGAAAATTCTCATTTAATACTGTAAATTCTATAATAATATAATAAAACCCTTATCCGCACCCCAATGGTGCATAGGGCACTGCTTCATATGAACACAGTGTTATCTTGATCGTTTACACACGAAGGAAAGGTGATCAGCCCTCCGCTTCAGGTACCAGTCCAGGGTAATATTGAATAAATATTACAGTGAAAAAATCACTTATATTTATTTGACCCCCCTGGGAATCGAACCCGGGACCTCCGGAACGGTAGCCGAGCGTGCTGACCATTACACTACAGAGGCGGACAAGTTCTAAAAATTCTATAACATTCTTTATTTAGCATTACAGTTTTTGTAATATTTACAAGCATGTATTAATATTTAGTTAGGATTTAATCTGAAAATATAATCAATGCATAGATTGTGGACGGTTTATTATATATTAAGTTTGTACATGACTATGATATGAATCAAAAATACTTTTTCTTCTTCTTCTTCTTCGTAAGCCTTGTGGCCTGTTTTTAAGATGGATTAGCCTCCTGCGATGATAATTCATAGATCTCTCTCGTGGTCTGCCTGGGAGTCGTCTACCTAGGGGTTTGCCGTGCAGTGCAATATGGGGAGTCTGGATGGTTCCATTCTCCTTACTTGCGCATACTATTGTCTTCTTCGTTGTCTTCCCCACCTAACGACGACTTGGATCAGATTTCTCTTATCCTGGTGTTCTTTATTCTCTCTCGTAGGTACTTCCAGATATATTCCTTAGTCTTCATTTCTCATCAAAATACGAATTAAAAAATAACTAAACATTTGTTTTTGTGCCAAAATCTATGTTCGTGAATATTGACTACAGGGGTCAGGACAGGTCATATGTCATAACCCCTGTAAATATTTAGACTTCCATATTCTTCTCTATCTGTGTCGAGATCTCGAAATCTCAAAATAATTGATCAGTTACATTGAAATAGTACATCAGGGAAAAGTTAGTAATTAACATTAATGTAGGAAAAAATACAATTCACAATATTAATGTTTATTTATTTGGGATTTTTACAGCTTTAACAATAGAATATACAAAACAATTAAACACAACAATTAATAAATCTACAGCCAATTACAAAAATCCACCGATAATGTTATTCTTATTATAATTAGTGATGAATGAAAGTAATGTTACTATGTTTTAAGGAAATATAAAAATGTTTATAACTATAAAGCTAATTATTGTCATAAAATTTATCTACTGTTATAAAACTAATCGTATTTTGGCCTGATTGCTGTAACACATTTCTTAGGGTGAAAAATTACCACCATCCTTGCCTTAATAAACATATAAAAAATAAAAACCCTTATCCGCACCCCAATGGTGCATAGGGCACTGCTTTATATAAACGCAGTGTTATCTTGATCGTTTACACATGAAGAAAAGGTGATCAGCCCTCCGCTTCAGGTACCAGTCCAGGGTAATATTGAATAAATATTATAGTGAAAAAATCACTTATATTTATTTGACCCCCCCTGGGAATCGAACCCATAATAATAATAATAATAATAAACATAAATGTAGGAAAAAATACAATTTACAATTTGAATGTTACTATGTTTAAAGGAAATAACAAAAAAAGTATATACTTAACTATAAAGCTATTTATTGTCATTGAATTTATCTTATATTATAAAACTAATCGTATTTTGGCCTGATTGTTGTAACACATTACTCAGTCTTAGGGTGAAAAATTACCACTATCCTTGCTATAAACATAAATGTATGAAAAAATACAATTTACAATATGAATGTTACTATGTTTAAAGGAAACAAAAAAAAGTATATACTTAACTATAAAGCTAATTATTGTTATGGAATTTATCTACTATTATAAAACTAATCGTATTTTGGCCTGATTGCTGTAACACATTACTCCGTCTTAGGGTGAAAAATTACCACCATCCTTGCCTTAATGCGACCGCTTTAAAAATAGCAAGCAGCACACCCCTGCGTATATTACAGTATTGTTTGTAGCTAGAAAGAATATCTAAAGGAAACTTTTATTATCCATTGTACGTAGAACTGATCAGACGCTAAAATCAATATCTCACGTTATACGTGATGGGACTATGAATAGAAAAGTAAAGTTTCTTTCTATTTTCTTTTTCTTTAGCTGAGTCCCAAGACGATCGTACCTGACTAATTACAGACACCCCCGTAAAGCTTCCGAGCTTTGTAATCGGGAGAGAATGAAAGAAAATATCTCATAAGGTACTACGGTAAAAAAAATGCTTATTATATAGCTATCAATGTTATATTTGGCATACTTTGTTAATGAAAAACAAACATATTGTTTTTTATATCTATATCTCAACTAAGATAAAGAATATGAAGTTTGGGTATTTACAGGGTTTACGAATTGTTAGGCTGGTTTAAGTGATCACTATAAACACAGGTGTAATATTCACCTGTGTTTATAGTGTATAATATATATATATATATATATATATATATATATATATATATATATATATATATATATATATATATATATATATATATATATATATATATATTTATATATTTATATATATATATATATATATATATATATATATATATATATATATATATATATATATATATATATATATATATATATATATATATATATATATATATATATATATATATATATATATATATATATATATATATATATATATATATATATATATATATATATATATATATATATATATATATATATATATATATATATATATATATATATATATATATATATATATATATATATATATATATATATATATATACACATGTATATGTGTATATGTATTAAAAACATGGTTTTACATATTTTTTTAAACTGATATTTTGATCAGTCATTTTATTCACAATGTTTTCAGTGTGTCCAAATCTGGGTTTTATTCACTTAGGAACAAAATTCAGATTTGTTAACAACGATTTAGAAACACTCAAAATATTGTTAAAGAGATATTTCTTTTCATTAGTTATATTCTCTAGATTGCGTTTTATAAGCTGTGTAATATATTTCTTGTAATATTTAACTTGATTCTTATTATTGATTCTTCATTGTTTTTTTTTGTTTTTATTTTTAATGTTTATTTATATTGATGATTTAGCATAACTATTGTTACTATTATTTTGTACCCGACTACACGTTGCTTTGGCGCAGTCTGGTTAAATATAAAAGAAAGAAAACAATATGGTACTCTAACTTAGCATTTTCAATGTTTTCGGTTGCATTGCTGTTTCATACATTTTTTATATATTCATTGCTTCGCAGGCGTTGTAAAATAATACATATTAGAAATGTGTGCTCAGTATTTGCCTTCTTTTTCAATTAACCAGACGTAACCACAGCAAGTTCTGACCAGGCACAGTTTTATAAATGTATTTTTTCTTTAGCAAAGAATTCATGGTACAAATAATACATAATTCAATTAAAGTACTACGCTGCGATAACTCTTGAAATAAAATGACGTAAGTTAAAAATGTTGTAACGGTTTTCCAATAAAATAAAATTCTCGATAAAATCGATGTTAATGAGCTAATAAAAGTTTTACAAGTTTTGTGAATTTCTGTTAATTATTTTTATTTATCGTTTTAGTTTCGACTCACACAGAGTGGCTGTGAATTTATGTGTTCAAAGCTCGGTTAAACCTTTAATTTATTTACCGAACGGGAGCATTAATCAAAATGTGTCTAGTCTAATTCAAAAGATCCGGATGCTTCTGGTGGTATAAATTTTTATTTTACAATTTCATAAAAATGGATTTTGTATTTCAAAAACGTTGCAAGTCACATTTTTTTCGCGAAATGAATCCAGATTTGATTAATTTAATTTAAATAACACTTGGTCTGAATGTAGGCTTGCCAGATTTCTAACATATTCAACCGGGACACCGTAATACCCCCAGCGAACAGTACAGTGAAATAAATCACAAAGTGAATATCCTAAATAATCCTAACAGTTAATTATTTTTAGACTTTTTTGTCATCTTTAATCAAATATATTTTTACCGGGACGTGAAGTAAACCGGCCGGGGCACTGGGATTTTGTTTTAAAACCAAGACTTCTGGCAGACCTATTTAAATGACATGTTATGTTGTTTTTCATAGGTCAAATCATCCCTACAAGGCAACAGTGCTCGACGTTAAAAATATACAATTCTAGTATTAAAAAATAACCGTAATTTTTTTTCAATACTCCACATTAAACGTCCAAAGATCAAAAAAGCTGTTTTTTATTTATTTATTTTTTGTTTCGACGTTTCTACTCCTATTATTTTAATATACATAACTATAGGTCAGGAGTCGATATAATCGGCATGTGTGTATGAAAAGATGCACGAATGTTGGTTTTAAGTTACAATTCAATCATAATCATAATATTCACCATAAACGTTTGTGTATAAATGCATACAACCATTCATAATTTTTAATACTTTTAAAATGACATAATGTATTATATTTTTATATTTTACGTCAGAGTCAAAAATAACGTTAGTATTTTTTATAACATACTGTGCTTGAATCACTTTTCGCTTTCCTGTCGAATAAAATTTGGTGGACTTATAACGTTTTCGAAACACATAATCTATTAACTATTAGGTATACATGTAAAAAATAAATTATCGCCAGTGTATTTGACATCCGTTAATTTTTATCGAGCAAGGACATGACCGGTGTAGGACGAACTTACGAAGGCGGACGTAGCCTGTAAGCTTGTAGTTCGGTGCGGACCAAAATTGGAGCTGTGAAGCATATATAAACTGGAGGCTCGCTCCTGGAGCATCATTCGAGATAGTTTCAGTCGACCCGAGGGATTCGAAATGGCTTTCAAGGTAGATTGTGAAACATTTCTCTTGGCGTCCACTGAGTGAAAAGTGCTTTATTATAGTGTATACCGCAAAATACATTTTTCCAACGATAAAGTGACCGAATTTACCAATTTTAATTTAACAGAACAGTTGTTTGAAATAAATTGACAAATCATATACGAGTACAAGCCAGTGATATAAACGAAGATTTTTTTACAATATTTTTTTAATTGAAAAAGATAAATATTTGTGTATTTATTATTTTCAAAATACTTTAATTTTACACCATTTTTGTGAACCTAAGCGGTTCATTATTAAAAATAGGTATCAAATTGTGGTAGAGTGGGTTTGAACTTGGTAACTCAGACTCAAGTGTCCGCGACACGTACCGCGGGACCACAACCCGACACATTTTTAAATAAATTTTTACTATATATATATGGTGATATAAGCAAGCCAGTGATATAGACGAAAAAAATATTTTAATATTAGAATATTAGAGCGTTTTGCTATCGTGTACGGGGTACAGGTTCGATTCTCAGAGGGGGCAAAATAAGTAGAAGTAATTTTTTCATTCCGATATTTATTTAAAATTTATTTTTCTGACTGGAACTTGAAACGCAGGACTGTTTACCTTGCCTTCTTTAATCAATGATGCATTGCAATGTAAACAATGCATTGCTGCGATGCGGTGCCCTATATACCATTGTATGCAAATTGAAAAGTGTTTTTTTTTTTAAATAGTCAATTTTATAGTTCTGTTTCTTTAACCGTTAAAATATACATTTTACAATGCTGAAAAAACTTAACTTATCTTAATAATAGCATATCTTGTTCAGTGGCGTGCAATACTATTAATATATTATACACACATTATTAGATTTTTTTATTTGACTGCGAACATTTAAAACAAATAGTACACTCTTTTTCATTCATGGATAACATAGAAGCAAAATATTAATGGATATGCTCACTTTGTTAAATCGTTTTAAATGCATCTTGCTATACAGCCTGCTACATAAGCAAGCATCATTTATCGTGTTAATTGGTTTCAAAATCGATTTACTTAAAAACTGACAAACATGACTGGAAAAATGCACATTTTTTTAGTTATGGGAAACCATTGTCGTTGTTATTTTATTATTGAGTTATGTAAATAAAGGCATAAAAACTTCAAACCGTTCCCGTATGAAATAGCATATCTGTAAATCCAATTTTATTCATTGTATGTGTAGATTATATTAATTTTATAGCTCTGCCAACGAATTTTGTCGCTCCATTTTACAAATATTTCCTCCACAAATATACGCTTCCAACGAAAAGCCTTAAAAATGTACTTTAGAATTTTATATACCTTCTCGTACATCGGTTTTAAATTGCATACTCGTAAATTGAAATATTAATAATGCATACACTTTTTAATGTAAAGTATTCGAGGAGTTGAAGTTGTTGACAGAATATGCAATTAAAGTTCATCTTCAAAGTTCACGAAAGCTTGCTCCAGAATTCGCTGAAATAAAATTAAAGCATGTAATATTAAAACCATTCGTTTTACAAACCGAATAACTTTGTGGACATTCGTTATGATTACATCCTTATGAATACGTATTAAGTACATTCGTTTCTCGAAGAAATAATTATGTTCAGCAAATGTCTGAAACATTATTACATTTTCTCTTACATCTGTTCGGAAAGCGATTGCTAATTAACGTTTTCCTTTGTGATGTAAAAATCTTAATTTCTTTTATTAATTAGTTCAAATTAATTACATTTTCTTACCACAACCTTATCTTCTCTTATTTTGTCTTCTTGTGACTTATCCGCATCCAACAGTTCATAGGGCACCATTTCGGATAGACCAAAGTTATTAAGACGAAGCCAAACTGATCGGTCCTGCGCTTTAGGTCTAGGGTAATATGTAAAACACTTATATTTATTTTGATATCCTGGGAATCGAACCCGGGAACTCGTGCATAACTGCCAAACACAATAACGTCTACACGATATATGAATCATTTGTACATAACGATAACAAGCCACTAAATGATTTGATTGAGATTTCTTTTTGTATTATTACCATAAACTGAATTTTCATCCGTTTTACTTGTGAATTGGATACACATTTACTGAACATTTGGGTAAAACACCACGAATGTATGTCACATAAACCCGTTTCTTAAGAAGTCAGTATAAACTAATTATCTCTATTAACATTTGACGTAAGGCAGAATTTATTTCATACCGAAATAAATTTGGAAATTTGAAAAACATGAAAGGCCATGCCTTCGAATCATAGTATCTTTCTGTAGCATCCATGAATTTTGTCTTCCTCTAGATGTCTTTCGAGGAAGATCCACGGCAATCGCCTGTTTACAATATGATCAGGTTCTCTACGTCCTATGTGCCCAAACCATCTCCATTTCCTTTCCTCTACCTTACTATTGATGTCAGTTACACCCAGGCTTCCACAAATTCTTTATTTTCGGGGTTGTCGATTACAAGTCAAGGAAAATTAATTTAAAAAAATTAAAGTCTCAAAATTAGTAGTGCATCCTCCGTAGTGTAATGGTCAGCACGCTCGACTACCGTTCTGGAGATCCCGGGTTCGATTCCCAGGGGGGGATCAAATAAATATAGGTGATTTTTTCACTCAAATATTTATTCAGTATTACCCTGGACTGGTACCTGAAGTGGAGGGCTGATCACCTTTCCTTCATGTGTTAACGATCAAGATAACACTGCGTTTATATGATGCAGTGCCCTATGCACCATTAGGGTGCGGGTAAGGGTTTGATTTTGTTGTGGGTTAGGCTTTTGTTGCACTAAGCGACTCATGT
This sequence comes from Brachycentrus maculatus, assembly GCF_059751285.1. NCBI lineage: Eukaryota > Metazoa > Arthropoda > Insecta > Trichoptera > Brachycentridae > Brachycentrus > Brachycentrus maculatus. The sequence continues at coordinate 4,289,606 of NW_028280809.1, forward strand.
TAGATATAAATGGTCATTGTTTTTAGTGTGATAATAATTGTTTGTATTTTTTTTCAGTTTTTAGTGCTGGTAGCTTTGGTTGGCTGTGCGGGGGCTAGCGTAGTGCCCCTTCACACGGCGCCCCTATCGGCCGTTAAAGCAGATTTCGACTCCAACCCTCAATACGCTTTCGCCTACGACGTCCAGGATTCCAACACGGGAGACTTCAAGAGCCAATACGAGACCAGATCTGGCGACACCGTGAAAGGGTCGTACTCCCTAGTGGACCCCGACGGCACGAAGAGAACGGTTGACTACACTGCTGACGATATCAACGGATTCAACGCTGTTGTAAAGAAGGAACCCCTTGTCAATGTTGTCACCGCTCCAGTTGCCGTCCCGGCTCCCGTGGCTGTATCTCCTATTGGCGTATCACATGCAGTAGCCGCAGTAGCAACTCCAACAGTTTCCCATGTTGAAACCGCAAACGTGGCTCCTTTGAAATACGTAAACGCCCCTTCGGCTTCATTCCAACACGGAGCTTTAGCAGTCGCCGGACCTAACTCCGCGTACGCCACCGGACCCGCTCCGCAATACGCCGGACACTTAGCGTCATACGCTGCTCCCGTAGCGTCATACCCCGCTTCCGTTGCGTCATACGCCGGACCTGTGACATCATACGCCGGGCCCGTTGCGTCATACGCCACCCCCGTGGCGTCTTACGCTCCTGTCGCTTCTTACTCCGCTCCAGTTGCCTCTTACTCCGCTCCAGTAGCGTCATACGCTGGACCGGTAGCTTCGTACTCTCCTTATCCCCTCGCTTATACTTCTTACCCCGGTAATGTTGCCGCTTACCCTACTCCCGTGGCATACGCCGCACCTTACTACACATCCTATGTCAAGAATACCCCTATCTCGTACGCCGCGACCAGTTCTTACTCCGCCCCTCTGGTCACCAAGGTAGCTGCTCCTCTTCAGTACACCGCTTTCCAAGTGCCCAATGTTTACTCTTCCCCGGTTGTTCAATGGTAAACATTTACTAAATCAATATATTAATTTATTTCGATTATTATATTTCGATGAGGTCTTGTGAAAACTAATCTTAACAAATAAAAAAGTAAACGATCATAATTATGACTTATCATTTTTCCACACACCCTGTATTGAGTAGAATGATGCATTATAATATCTGGATACTAAATGAAGTGAGTTAGCGATGAAAATTCAATATAAAATGTTAACGGGTATGTTTATTCGTAGCAGAGAAATGCAATTCAAAGTGTTTAATGATGCAAAAACGTAACTCCATAGAAGTAGATGAATGTGGGAACTTGAACATTTTTATTTTGGATATGGATCCGTATGTTTCTAATTGGCAAAAGATCCTTTTTCATTCTTGAAAGCAGAGAGAACGGTCTTGAAATGCATTTCCTCAGATTAATGCGTGGAAAATCGAGGTATGACAGAATTAAAAAGGAATGTGAGGCTAAACCAGGGAGAATTGAAAAGATTAGAAAAAGTTCTGTAAGAATGTTTGGATACACAGAGCGAATGGATAAAAAGAGAATGACTAAGAAAATATAATTGTAAAATGTTAACGGGAGAAAAGAACGAGGACAGCCAAAAAAGACTTGGCACGACCAGATCAATCAGAACCTAAAATCTGGTTGCATGAAAAGTCTACATAGGAGGAAAAGCTTTATCCTCTCTGCCTAACCCTTCAGGGAAACTGTGTGATGGTAGTAATAGTAGTAATAAAATGTTACAATTTTGTAGAAGGTTATCTGGTAAAATAAGTAAAAAAAATAATAAATTCTTTTTATTTATTTTTTTATTCCATGATTTCTAAATATTTTCATTTAATTCACATTGCAAAGGTTATCAAAAAACTTAAATACTCATATTATGTATTAAACATTACCAACCTTAAAATAATATACTATTCTTACCTTATTCCAATATTACTAGGTAATGTAATGCTTAATTTATAAAAACAAAACGAAACACTTCACTAATTAAAAATAATACAAAACGAGGTAAAAATAAGATTCAATTATTTATTTATTTTTCAAAGCCTTAAAAATTTCCTATAATTTATATTTGAAGCACTAACTTTGTAATTTTCCATTTTATAATTAAAATGTAACTTTGTTTTAAAATCGCTATAAATATTTTATTATAACTTAATTATAATGTCTACCGGTTTCGAAGCTGGCTGCTTCTTTATCATTAATACTTGTATTAATCAGTAATAGAATTAATCAGTCTTGATAAAGAAGCGGTTAGCTTCTAAACAAGTAGACATTATAATTAAGTTATAAAAAAATATTTATAGTGATTTTAAAACAAAGTTACATTTTAATTATTAAAAATTTCCCAATACGTAGCAATAAAATCACATTGTTTAGAGTAATATTGGTTTCCGGTACAATTTATTTATATACATCAATCTATGTAAAACCACAATTTAAATAAATAAAAAAACTAGATTAACCAAAACTGTTTAAAAATTCATGGAATATATTATAACATTGTAGGAACACATCATAGAGCAAAAAATCAATCTAAGTCAACAACTAAGTTCTTGATTAAAATGGTATTAATTACGAGATGGAGGTGTTTTAAAACAGGAAAAAAGTTTTAAAATGCACAGCAGAACTCCAAAAAAAAAACACATGGGAAAAATGTCTTCACATAAGGATTGTTAATTCTTTGCTTTAAGATTTTTTTATTTTATTTACTCAGTAAATATTTCTTAAAATATATTGTTAAAAGTGTTTTAACTTTGAGGATCATTATCAAACACTATTATAAAATTTGAAATAACGGTATTTACCAAGTAAAGTTTAAATAAAAAATGGATAGGTATTACCACAAAGTGACTGCCAAATTGATTGATGAAATAATGTTTAATGCTGTTTGATAATTATAGATGCCGTAATGCAGTTCAAATGATCGGAAAAAAGCGATAATAACATGATGGTATAACAGCCCAATTGTTTTATTAGATTTGTATATTGCGGTAGAATCTCCATTTTTCAAACTAATTAGGAATAAATGTTCATCTTCTTAATTTTTGGTGTACAGAGCAACAAATATTCAGTATGATTTTTTTGTGAATTGTCTGTGAATTTATAGGTACTGTGTTATATAATCTGAATATTTGAAGAAACAGAAAGTATATAATATATTTAACACATTGTTGTCAGGACATTTCGGCTGTCCAAACTTAAAACACAGTAAGGGCGTTTGTGCACTACACGGAATTTTACCGTCCGGCACGTCAGTTAGCATATAAAACAGATGATTGGCTTGTGCTTTTGCCCATCTTTCTTCGGATCGGTGCTCTTGATCGGTGCGTCAACACGTTGCCTGTAAATTCAATCACGCTAAACTGTCGTAGTCTCTTTCATTTTTCAAAACCGGTCTGCCAGATGGTGAAATTCCGTGTAGTGCACAAACGCCCTAAGGGACATTTATTTTCAAAACTTTTTTTGCATTTTTGGACTAAGTAGATTCTACTTAGTCCAAAAATGCAAAAAAAATGTCCCTTACTGTGTTTTGGACAGCCGATTTATAAAAATGTTTTTTCTTAAGTGTGCATTTTTTCTGAATCGTCCTGTTGGTTGTTTACGAGACACGTTTATATATACGGGTTTGAATGTAGGCGCAAAATGAAGGCATAGAAAGAAAATATATATGCATTGGAACTGTGATCGATCAACAGTAACTTGTTAGCCTATAAACTAATGAATTAATGTATGATTTGTTACCTTTAAGGTGGAGACTGACCGGAGCATTTCGTAACGTAACACGTTACGATGCGAGCATTCAGGCAGTCAGTACACCGAGCCGAGCGCTCCATCCATAGTCAGGATGCTTAGTGACGCCTGCCGCGAGCGATGATACGACGTTATGTTACGACGAAATGCTCTGGTCAGTCTCCACCTTTATGCTCCATAGTAAAAACATTATTTATTCCGACTTAGTCGCAAATACTTGTATCAAAATACATGCCTAATATTTATGTAATGATAATCGTTAACGTTTTGCAAAATATTATACACCTAATTCAATATGAATTACTATCAGTATTCAGAGGCATATTTTTTTTAAATTCTTAATAAGATACTAGATAATTATGTATCATGGATTTCATCCGTGTGCAGGCAATAAATTAGATTCGTAAGATGAAAAACAAATGAAATTTTATTTTTTTATAAAATTTTTAATGCATGTATTACAAAGTTTTTTATTTTTTTTAAAACTATAAATTTTTTATGCAATATTTTTATTTCTTGTTTTTCTATAATGCATTCCAATCATAAAAAAAATATATAAATAAAATACATGGTCAGAAAAGCCAAATATGTACATAGAGAAAAGTATAAACTTCACTATTCACATTAATAGGGTTTTAATAAATAGGTGGAAGTTTATTTTTAATAAATTTGCGTGATAGTTCAATTCCTATTGTAAGAAAGAATTCCATTAAAAAATAATTAACATAATTTAAGGAACACACATTCTGTTTTACTTTAAAATTTAGTTCTATTTTAATATGCATGTGGCTTTTAGTTTTTTTAAAAAAAGCTTTTGTACAATTTTCAGTTAGGTATATACTTTGAAAAATATTTTCGATAATAATGCAGCGACCAAAGATTTACTATTTAAAAAAATGCAATAAAATAATATAATTGCAAAAATTCATTACTAATTTGAAATAATGGTTAAATTTCAATGTGATTATTTAAAAAAAATATTAACACTTGTATAATACCACTTCATGTGATTTATTTCATTACACACAACTAGTTTTGAAAACGTCTGTTAGTTTTCAAAACTAGTCATGTGTAATGAAATAAAACTCACTAAGTGGTATTATACAATTGATTATTTTTTTACAAAATAATCGATGTGATATTCCACAAAGTTTATGCCGAATCAATAGATGATAAAATTTCAATGTAACCTAAAAACAACGAAAGGTTACTATTTTCACGCTTGAATTGTATTGCAAGAAGAATTGTGTACAAACTAAATAATCCAATCAATAGTAATGTCTCACTGCTCTTGATCATTTTTTTAAACCTGCAATGGAAAGTATAAAAAACGAAATCAAGAACCAAAAAACTTTAATATTTCTAGATACAAACATATGTTACTTTCCCCCCATCAGGCTAGAGAGGCCTCCCAGGCCGCCGGCCCCTTGCTGCAGCTGCCTCATCATGTTCTGGAGGCCGGAGACTCCGCCCATCTGGTGCAAGACCCTCGGGTCCATCATCTTGGCCATTTGCTGGTTCAGCTTGGCCATCTGGGTCTGGTTGACGTTCTTGGCGGCGTCACCGCCCTTGAACAGCCCCTTGATGCCGCCCATTCTCTTGACCACGGCGGCGAATTTGGTGTACTGGGAAATGAGATCTTTGACTTCCTTCTCCGTGACGCCGGCGCCTTGGGCAACTCGAATGACCCTCCCGTTCTGCTTAGAGAAGAGCTTCGCCCCGTCTCTGTTGTCAAGCTCCGCGTCGTTCATGGAATCCATCATTGTCATGAGCCGTTTTAATCTAGCCATTGATTCTTGTTCGCTGCCTTTCGATGTGAGGTCTTGGGAAAATCCAGGAATCATGCCCTATAGAGCAAAATATTTAATAATACATAAGTAACAACACAAGATTTTTTCTCCTCTAACATGTAAGTAAAACATAAATAAGTATTATATGTATATTTTAATCTAGCCATCGATTCTTGTTCGCTGCCTTTCGATGTGAGGTCTTGGGAAAATCCAGGAATCATGCCCTATAGAGCAAAATATTTAATAATACATAAGTAACAACACAAGATTTTTTCTCCTCTAACATGTAAGTAAAACATAAATAAGTATTATATGTATATTTTAATCTAGCCATTCATTCTTGCTCGCTGCCTTTCGATGTGAGGTCTTGGGAAAATCCAGGAATCATGCCCTATAGAGCAAAATATTTAATAATACATAAGTAACAACACAAGATTTTTTCTCCTCTAACATGTAAGTAAAACATAAATAAGTATTATATGTATATTTTAATCTAGCCATTCATTCTTGCTCTCTGCCTTTCGATATGAGGTTTTGGGAAAATCCAGGAATCATCCTCTATATGAAGAGCAATACATAAGTAACACAATACTTTTTCTTCTCTAACTGTGAGTAAAATATAAATGGGTATTTTATTTATATTTTTTACTAGCTGTATGCAGCCACACGTAGAAAGATAGATAAAAACATGCGCGTATTCAAATGCTCCATTGTGTAAAATTTTCAAAGCAATCAGTGAATAACTTTATTTAAGATTTTGAACAAATAAACTGTGCCCTCGGCACGGGAAAATCCAGTGGGGGCACATTATTGTAAATTGTAATTTGTAATTAAGTGTACAATGAAAAATAAATACAAATATAAATTTTTTTCATTTTATGGTATTTTTCTACAATTTTCTGTTATTTTAATTTGTAAACTGTAATTTTATATACTTGATTATGGTTGTTATTTCGTATTTAAATTGGTATGTGCAAATAATCAAAGAGAACTTACCATAATTTGTGAAAAAGGTCCCATCTTCATTATGTTTTGAAACTGTTCGTACATATCTCTTAAAGTGAACTGTCCGTGCTTAATTTTTTCCAATAGCTCATTATCATCTAATTTGAGTTCGTTAACTTTGTCTATAAGGCCTTCAATATCTCCCATTCCTAGGAGTTTGCTAATAAATGGTTTAGTTTTGAACGGCTCTAAATCATCTATGTGTTCCCCGGTTCCTATGAATATAATTGGACTTTTTGTTGCTGCAACACTGAAAAATAATACAAAAAAAAACCTAAATAATAATGTATGTATCCCTTTTATTTTGATGTCCTCCTTCTAAAAAAAATCCTTTAACCACACTCATTAATTCCTATCCTTTCCTTTTCCTTCCTGCAAATTCTATTTTTTATACCATACCCTTACCCTTTTACTCCCTTTCTCACACACACACTCCCACTCTTTTTCCTTTTTTTTTTCTCTTAATGCTTTAATAGTTATTATAACATAAATGTGGAATTGTTTAATTGGCTTTATTTTTATTAATGTAACTAGTTTCGTTAATGTAATGTTTACTATTGTTAATGTAACTATTTTTTATTATATACTTTTTTAAATGTAAAGCTGTACGATTCCCGTACAAATGAAATAAAAATTTATGCATACCCCAGATTTTTTTACATACTGGGTACATATGATATTCAATTTTTAAAATTTTATTTATGCAGCTTATAAATTGACAAGTAATTTTTTTTCACAACATTATCACAACAGCCATCTACGTTGGATTGAGAAAGCTTTTATTTAGCAGAAACCCTTTGTGGAGACACTTAAGTAGAGAAAACACAGATGTGCAAACAAGTATTGGGAAACATTCCTTTTGACAAAGACAAATAATGAATATTTTTAACCCTAACATGACACTACATTTGAATCGTAGGTTGCATTTGAAATTAAAAATTATATAACGGAGAAAAATTATAATAAATCGCATCAAGAACACTTACGCTGAGAGAGCACCACCTCCCTTGGCGTGTCCGTCAAGTTTGGTAATGATAACTGATCCAATGTCGACTTTGTCTTTGAAGGCCTTGGCTTGTGCCTCGCAAGCTTGCCCGATGGTGGCATCCATCACGAAAATAATATTATCAGGTTTCTGTGGAAAAAATAAATATGCATTAACCATTTCATGCTTTTGAATGAGCAGTGTTCACAGACATCGCGTCAGCCCGAGTACTGCTCGCGTGTTTCGACATGCGATAAATAACCCAACTGAGCTCGCTAGTTGCCACTTGATGCCTGTTATTGGAAATTTTTTGATAAATGACTAAATTTTATATTTTTATTGTTTTTTTTATGATGTTCAAAATTGTTTTATTTTTATTTTTATGTTTGGTTAAGTTTTTTAAAATACAAATATTTATTCTGTTTTGTTTAAATTATGTAAACTTAAAAATACAAAAAAAAAAACTTTATCTGGAGTGTGAATTTATTTTAACCAATTTCATCACAAATTATTGATAATTAAGTGTTTCATTAGCACATTGTGTGTCGGTGCCAATGTGTTACAATATTATATTGTGTTACCCTTTGGACGTGTAAATCGACTATATTCCATGGCTTTTACAAGCCATGAACTAAAGTACACAAATAAAAGGAATTTTAAAGAATACTTTATTTTTTATGGAAAATTTGCATTTTTCAAATCAACTTTTATTTTTTACTTAGCGCGTTCAAAGGGTTGAAATGACTGCCTAACAAATATCTTTGAATGTGTCTCCTCACACTAAATCACAAATTTATAAATTTTAACACTCTAATGCCCTTGAGATAGTGTACACATAGTATTGTATGAAAATGTCAATCAATAAATTGTAAAAAATAAACATTATTTTTAAATGAGAGTTAAATGATTATTTAGCTTTATCCAAATCTGAACTTTTCTCAACAGAATCAAATTGTGGATTTGAAATCAAAATACCACAATTCAAGACTCGTTCCTGATACTGTGATGCTGAAGTTTTCCTTGATTACAACGAGTTATAAAACAGGCAGATAAATACTGATAATAATACAACGACCACTTACAATGGCATTAGCAACTGCCAACATCTCCTCGAAAAGTGACTCTTCTTGCTTATGTCGGCCACTGGTGTCCACAATGATGAATTCAAAGCCTTCTTTTTTGAAAATTTCCACTCCCTCTTGTGCAATCACCACAGGATCAACTTCTGTATAACTGAAAATAATTTAAAAAAAGACATGCATTATAAATATATTTACGCAAAAATAATAGTTAGTAGAATGGTTAAAAAAAATTACATCAACGCCATCAGAAACAACGTCCACTGAATACTATTTAATTTTTAACTTTGCCCTCACAGTGCTATAAAACTTCCGCGTCGAATGATATATATTTTGTTCACCATGTAAAAATGTGATTTAAAAAACAGAAAAATGTGAATATTTCTAAATGTTGCTATTATTGACCATAGTTAAAGTTAAAATGTAACAATTTTGTAATGTTAGCTCTAAGTATCTATCATATTTTATATCGATATTCTTAATATTAAAGTCGAATTATAGTAAATACATATTACAGGGAAGGAAAGGTTAAAAGACCAAACTATAACTGCAAATAAACTAACACTTTGAACTCACGCAAACAATGTAACCATCAAAACAGCATATTGAAGACAGTATTCTAATGATGTAATTGACATGACTGATGTACTCCATTTTACAATGCTTTTCTGTGATTTTTTAATAAGGCAGTTTCACAACATAACTTTACCCGTATTTTTCATTAAACAAATGTGAGCCCACCTGAAGAGTAACATATAGTAGACGCTAGCTTAACCGACATTGCTTTAACCATCCCGCCGATCTGACCGGCCTCCTCTAGGAATGCCTCGTGCCCAAAATACATACAGACAAGTAGCAGCTTAAACTTGAAAGCAGCAGAAAATAACAGAATTTTGTAATGAATTGTAGGCCTACTTTAAAAAAAAATGGAGTTATGTGTGGCTTTTTCCTGTACATATTTTTTACAGTTTGAGAAATGTTAAATTTTAATGTGTGAGTTTTTAATACAGAATAAAAGTTGTTTTCTTAGTGTTTTAAAAAAAATGTATTTTTTTTCCTTGCAAGTTTTTTTTTTAATGTGTATTTCACTACCTTCTCTTTGACCGGCTTTTTGGTTATCTAGACCCAGGTCGGTCGGTCCTGTCAAGGCTGGTTAAGGGAGCGTCTACTGTACATATTAAATAGTGTGTTATCGTTTTGATACCATGGTCGCTAAATGACGTCAACCAATTAACGAATGTGATTCTACTAACACATTTATATACGAGGGCAGTCCAGAAAACCCATTCATTCATACTTATCTAATTAATAGGAAAGCACTGTAGGAATTGATAGTAACATAGTAGCTTTGTGGAAGGAAAGAGTTAGAGTTCTGCAGTATGTGGTGTGAGTTTTGTGACTATGTCAATTACAACTGGAATATGCAAAGTGCGATCTATGATTGTTTATTAATGCAGAAAATGTCCATCGAAGCGAAATTTGTCACTAGATTACTTGCATACTACACAAATTATTTAATCCTTAAATGTGAGCATCCTTATCTGGCGGCAGGTTTAAGATTAATAACAAATCACATTGCATCCTTGTTTTTATGTATTAATTATAAATCAAACACATATTTTTTGAGTCTACTAAGTTGTATTTTATTAATAAAAACACATAAAAAATTATATTGTGACGCCTTGTTAGGGCATTATCAAACGAATGTCACATTCGTTTGATAATGCCCTAACAAGGCGAAACAATTGTCGCAATACAATTTTTTGTGTTTTTATTAATAAAATACAACTTAGTAGACTCAAAAAATCTGTGTTTGATTTATAATTAATACATAAATTAAAATGGAGTTCTACAAATTAAACGCCAAATCAACAAATAAATTGCATCCTTGTATTCAAAACTTAAGAAAAATACTAATATATTTATACCTTCCGTAAAATGGTATTCTCGCTTTTGTCGCATTTTGCTTAATTTGATCGTAGGCTCCCGCTCTGAAGGTATCGGCACAAACGAGGCAAGATTTCCAGTTCTTTTTCAGATAATGATAGGCTAACTTTGTACACGTTGTGGTTTTACCGGAACCTTGCAGACCTACAAACATTATTATGTTTGGTTTCCCTTTAACTGGCTGGTATGGTTTTACGCCGGGATCCACAAGCTGAAATTAAACAAAATTTTTATAATTTGCAAAGATTATTAACTTTTAAAATGCCATTAAGCTGCAAAGATATATACTTACCTAAAGGTTCTGCTATCTTTTTTTTTTATTGTTATAAAGAAAAGAAATACATTTTGCTTTAATTTAAATACCTTATTACATTTGTGGAGGTCCTCACCAAAAAAAATTATTTCCGAAATTGCACAAAAGAATCCTTTAAATGCAAATCAATACTTTTTACTGTATTCTATCGAAATTTTAATTAAAGTTGCGACAAAACGTAACCAATCCTGTGTTAAACCAATATGAAATCATTAAATCGCACCAAAACGTAATAATTGTACAAGCTAGAACTCCTGTTTACTTAAAATCATTTACAATGGAAATGTAACGTTTTGGTGAAGACCTCCACATTTACATACTTAGAAAGATGAAAAACCAAAGGTTTCTTTGTAAAGAACTTGATGCAGATTGAAAAGCAAACTATTCAACTTACATCATAACGTAAGTTCCAATATTTATAGCATTGTTATTTAAGTTATATAGTGCCAATGGGGCCTGTATAGGTATATATCATGATGGAATCACTTAAAGTAAGAATATTCTACCAAATTAAAAATTTTCATATATTTTCACATCGCAAGTAACCGCAAACTTAATTCCGATCTGTACAATGTTTTTGGGTGTTTCTCGGGCTCTACCAAAAGTAAGCAAATAGAACGCTTATAAGCGTCTCCCACTCTACCAACAGTATGTAAAAGTCGCTCTTAAGCGTTTCCCGCAAAAAATTGTTAATATTGAATAAATAAATTACTAATTCATTAAATTATTTTAGGTAGCACTAAAACTCCCTCACAGCAATGTTAGAAAACTAATCATGTTTACCTTTGTGTTATGATTGCAAGGTAAACAGTTTTAAAAGATAATAAACATAAGAAACTTATGCAAAATTACAACATTATAAAAATTATACAATCCAAACGATAAAAAAGGATTGCAACTAGATAAATGAAAGTGGATGAGGATACATGATTGAATGCATTTTCCCATGTGATAAACTAATGCAACTAAAATAATAACAAAATGTTTACCTTTACGAGTTCCTTGAATACAGCCGACTGTATCATTCTTCTCTTGTTCAGCCCTCCCGCCATCTCCTCAAAGTCAATAACAGCTCTAACATTCTCTCTCAGCTTCTTGACTAAGCGTATATTTACATCAGCTTCCAATAATGCGGCACAAATTTCTTTTAGCATAGAACTTAAAACCTGAAATAAAGAACCAAATTAACACCATTCTTGATTGATAATCATACCGCATTTATGCATTCTAAAGAAGCATATGCCTTTCAAAAACTACAAAATTATATGCACCTCTTCATTTATTATCGTCGCTTTACTAAGGGATTGGAGGGCGGACGTAATCTTACGTCCTAAATCTGCTAACACCATTTTAACTGTTTATATCTGTACAATTTATTATAAAAACAAATATCTTTTTATATTATTATAAAATAACCAATGTGTTCCAATTTTTACACCACTCATCTGTCACTTCGCATGGCCAACACGTCAATATTCTGAAGTTGGCAACAGACGAATTGGACAGATAGCACGCAAAGTTTGAAACAATCAGAAATAAATATTATTATTATAGTCCGGTAGGTACCCGAGTAGTTTTCATATGTGTGTGAACACAAAGAAGAAATGCATAGAGAAATTTTCTCGAGCTCGAATAGCTGTCAAATGGAATTTATTTTAGGTTAGATTCGTGCGCTTTAGATGAAAGCGTATTTCAAAAATACATAATAATAAGTAACAGGCATTGATCAAAATATTTTCTTTAAGTTTCAAAATGTCAACGTCATTCATGTGTGAGTATATTCCGTTTAAATAATATATTTCATACTTCCACATACTAAACCATGGAATTAAATAACCCGTAACTAAACAATATACAATGCAGTAGGAATTGATTGTTATTGTATTCTACTATACTTATTCGTAATATACTTTTTTTAAGCTTTAAGTTCTCATAAACTTTTGAGAATACCACTGAATGTACTGAGAGGGCAATATTTTTCTACACAAGTAGAGCAGAAGCCACTAGAACCACAACCTATAGAGAAAGGTAAATACTGTTATTATTTTGTGTATCTGTGTAAACATTGACAAATAAATCCCCTGATAAATAAAAAATAAAATCACATAATAGCTTAAAGAGTCCATACTTCTTTTTTTAATCTTTTACACTTTATCTTATGGAAAAAAATATATAAATTATCATTTATTTATTGGTAATCGTCTATCGAACAGTCTTTGTTGCTTTGGCATATTTCGTCAAATTATAAAATAATTTTCAATTATATTGGGCATGTTTAAACCTACATAACTACTAAATTTTAGATCACTCAGTATGGGATCGTCGTTGCAATTTTTATTAATTCATCGATGGAGATGAATTTTTTTTATTAGATTTAAATATGAAAGTCTGAACATTTACAAGGCTTGCGACCAGCCCTTGACTGGTTTAAGTAATTACTTTATACACTGTGTAACTTTTGCCGTTCCACCCGTGATAAAATCATAATTTCAGTAATGCTCAAACTTTCATAACAATCATTTTTCATCTATGTTTAATCAATATCTATAAAAATTATGTACAATGTTAACTCCATGTTTTACACATATTTTTACTCATTTTTCAGCTTTGTCTCCAACGGTAGTTGATCCTCTGAAGTATCCAGACTATTTTAACGTCCACAATTTGTTCACTGTTAGGGATCTTTTCGACGCAAGAGTCCACTATGGTCATAAGATTGGGTCGTTACATGAAAAAATGCGACCGTACATCTTTGGTTCCAGACTCGATCATTTGATATTCGACCTGGACATAACAGCAGAACACTTGAGACAGGCGTTAAACATAACGGCGCACATTGCGTATAGAGGAGGGATCATTTTGTTCTTCATAAGAAGTCCAAACAATTCATACTTGGTTGAGAAAACTGCAAAAGAGTGCGGAGAGTATGCTAACACTAGGTTTTGGAGAGGCGGTATTTTCACAAATTCCAGCAATCAATTTCAAGCGGTCACCCGTTTACCCGACTTGTGTATTTTCCTGAGCACCTTGAGTCCTATTCTGAATTCACATACGGCTGTTCGAGATAGCGCCAAAATGTTGATCCCCACTGTTGGGATTGTAGACTCCAACAGCGACCCGACTCTTATCTCATACCCTGTTCCCGGAAATGATGATTCTGCTGCCTCTATGGAGCTTTACTGCAAACTGTTCAAAGAAGCTATCTTCCGTGGAAAGGAAGAAAGAAAAAAGGCTCTTGCGGAAGAAAAATAGATTTTGTTTATTTAGTTCTGTAGTTTTTTCTTATAGTTTATAATAAATAATTTTATCATAAATGGTGTTTTAATCAATTATTTATGTCACACTCTTATAATCTCTTAAGAAATATCTAAAAATATAAGTAAGGGCGTTAGAAACAAACTTAAAATTATTCACCAAAAAAAAGTTATTAATGCCAAAATATAGTTGAAACGATGAGAATAATTCTAAAATGACATGAATTGTGAAACTGTGTTTAACCGTTTTACTACTGAGCCTTTTTTCACATATTATGCAAAAATTGTGGAATAATTTTAGAAGAAAAATAAACTTTCAATTAAATGTTTACATTTTCATCAAATATACAGGGATTTTCGTAATTCTTTCGGTTGTGTGTAGGGAACTCAAATAAAAGATGAAAAATGGAAAAATTTTGGTCGGAAGGAAGTTGCACGAAAGTATTGGTATCAAGACCGTCCAAAGAAATAGAATCATCTTCGGAAGCTTCACTTTCACTACAAATACGCATTCTTCGATTTGTACATATTCTGATTTCATCCTCACTGTCACTAAAAGAAACATTTTTCAAGTTCCGCAAGTCTTTTCATCATCGCTACTTGACGAATTTGACATTGTACGAGGGAAATAAACAATTTTTACTGATAAAAAATTAATGTCATTTGCACCGCAATATACTTTTTTTAAATTTATTTATGATTATTATTGACAAATTAAAAATGATTTGCGCGCGCGCACCGCGACACGTCTACACAGGTCGATATCTAAAATCAAACCGAGCAAAAGTCGATATTTCGAAGGTACGCAGTTTTAGCGCAGTAACAAAGTGTCGATATATCGACGGTCCGCAGTAAAACGGTTAAATAACTTAAAAACAGGGTTTAATTATCAATATTATTCAAAATGGTGCGTGTTTTTAGAAAATGGTTGATAATTCTTTTGTAAATATCTCCGAAACTCATTTATGAGATAATTCTAATTTTGCCACTAATACCCTCAAATATTTATACGATAACAAACACAATTAGTTTATGCCACTTGCATATTGATAAAAAATATTTCTAGTGCGTATAATTTACAATTTACGTAAAATGTTTGTTGATTTTTTAGAATTATATTGAAACACTTTTGGTTTTTATTTTTTTTTTATTCATAATACAATGGCAATTGAGAAACATCAAAATACAATAATAGGAATTAAAAAATCTTTTGCTTTAATGATAGCTGCCAATTTCCAAAGATCTATTTTTTTAGTAAATGATTTGAAATATACATACATAATCTGCAGTAATTTAAGTAAATTAAATTATTAGTTACATTATGATATTTCTGAGCTAAAAAAAATAAGTAAAATAATATTTGTGCTCGTTTAAATGAAAAATTAAAATACATATATAAAAGTAAATTACGCAATTGTTGACACTTTGGTTTATGTATAAGTCAATCGATTTTACTGCTAATCAAACGGAAATAAAAATGGAAAAATACACAGAATTATTGTTCTGTCTGTCAAAATGGAATATTTTAATTACTGCAACTCAAGAAATAAGCAGCAGTGTTATTTTATTTACCTGAATACTGACTCTATCCCAGCAAAACATTGTATACCTGGAGTGTCTGGATTACTTAAGTGTATGGTTTATTCCAGATCATGCTTGTATTTAATGATTACAGATTTTTATTTTATAAACAGATTTATTGAAGAAGATTTTTTCACCAAACTAATGTATATATATGGTACCGAGAAGGGCTTATTTATCGTTACATTAAGGCATTGGTTAAAATCTAATATAATTCTCATAATAATTAAAAACGTAATGTCATACCATATTCAAATACAAAGTAAACTTTATGCATATGTATGTTGAAAAATTTGTAAAATGTATAAATGGCATCATAAAAAACTAATTTTAAACTTACATTATAAAAAAAATAACCCTGAAAACATAGTATTGTATTTAGTTACAATTGTTTGTTTATTTTTAAAAAGTTTTAAAATTCTCAAATAATGAATGAGAAGGAAGACTAGTGCATTTTAAAATGATGAATACAAAACAGGATATTTGTCCTTCAGTCTGTATCAATATATTGATATTTACATAATTAGAAAACATATCTGATTCTATACTTATCTTAAACACTAACTTTAAAAAGGCACAATTCAACATTAGTATACAACACTAACACACCATGTCTGGGTACATTTGATATTATCGATAAATGCACATTTATTATTATACAATTATTGGTTTAGTTATTCGACTTTCAAAGACACTCTGCTGTCTCGAAGTTTTATAAGTGTTTTTGGGCCCAGTATTTTAATAATTCTGTAAAAAAATAAAGAATAAATTAATATAAAACAAGGAAAGCAGTGCAAATTCATCAATCAAATAGAAGAGATAAAACCTTTTTTTTTTTTTAACGCTTTTCTCTGTCTAATTTTTCAATATCTATGCATAATTGTGTTCACAATAATGATTTTATATGCCGTTTTTTTAATGTTTTAAAATTATCAATTCTCATAAATCAAATTATGTAGTAAACTAATATTGACTAAAACTTGAAGAAATTAAATTAAATTTTGTAAATATAACGGACAACATAATTGGGGAAGAGGGTGTCCGTTAAAGCCAACAGTCTGTTACATAAAAATGGGATAAAATAAATCAAAAACCTTTTCTTTTTTAAATATAATCGCTGTATTTAGATGAAAATAACCAATACAAAACACAAACACAATTCTATTTATTGTCTTCGGACACTTGTCGCAAAGTGACGTTGCTGTTTGATTTTGACGCGCTTGCTTTCGTTAATCCTGCATTAAAAAAGGAATCAAGTTTTGTTTGCACTTTTGAAGTTTTGAGACATAATTTGTGTTTATCATGACCGCTAAAAATTGTTTACATGTGCCAATACTTGAATTTAATCATGTATAATATTAACAGGACGTTTTTAATTTTTTTACGTTTGACAGGATTTTTATCCGTTATATCCAAAGTGTGTTAAACAGAGGTCAGTTATATCGAGGTGTTACTGCAAATCATTTCATCACACGAAAAGATTAGATAAATGTTTTACCTTTTCAGTAGATTAGGAAAGTAACAGTTGAGGTATGATAAGGCCACAATTGGAAACACTGCGACCCACGCTTCGTCCACTTTGTTTGCTAGAGCTACAGCAAATAAATAGCCACATCTTTCTCCTGTCATTCTTTTGTCAGTGGACTGCACAGACTGTCCAAACTTTTCATTTAAATTCCCTGTAAAGCTTTCCTGTAGGAAGTTCGAAAATGTGGGGCCTGGACACACGACTGTGACTGTCAAATTCTTCAAGTACTTCTCTGCCCGCAAAGCATCAAAATAGCCCTGTAAATTGTAAAAAATAAGCCGTGTGTTGTAAAACATAAAAGTTCAACTAAAACTAAATAAGTAAATAACCATCGCGCCGCTTCACCGCAGGGGTAGGCAGAGAGAATCGAACATCACACCACTCTGTCTTTGCAAACATTCTTTGCCTCTTCTACATTCATGCATCTCCTCATACATACCCGACGATTATTACGACTCCTGACCCGGCCGCTTTCAAGTATTTGACATACCTGATTGTGCCAAGTTTTCCTCGGTTTTCCAACTACATTTGCCTCATAAATTTGTTTAACCGTTCTTTCTTCACTCAAACGTTCCACATGTCCAAACCATCTCAACACACCTTTCTTAATTTTATCGATAATGCTTATCTCAGCCTTACATTCTTTCCTTATTTCAACATTCGAACATCTATCAAACATCGTTTTGCCACACATTAGTCTGAGGGATCGGATTTCGACTGCATTCGGTTCTTCTAAAAGTTCAACTAATGCCAATAAATTGTCTTCCCCTTGTTTATTTTTATGTTTTATCCATATCACCAGAATGCTACTAGCAACAGAACTATCCTAAGTCACATACAAGTCAATTTAGTTTATTTTTATTTCATTAATGTATCATGTTCTTTAAGCCACTGATTTTTATTGTACAGATACTTCTTAACTTAAATAGCTTTTCAAACATGAATCTAAATATTCAACAGAAAATACTACTAAATGGATGAGAGAATTCACTTTTGAAAGTTTAATTGCTCCACTTGTAAAATTTCCTTATATGCAATTAGGACAATTCTGAATTCAGGTGATGATATTATATGGTGTAACAATGGTGAATAAATGGTTTAATATAAGATTAAGATGAATATGGGAAGGCAATGTGTATGACCAGTCACATTTTTTTAAGGAATAACCCGTAAATCAATATTTGGGAGGCTTGTTTGTGGGTACGATAATAAGGAAAGGTAAGGTAGAAGTGAAAATTACACGAGACCAAGTGAAAATGGATATTTCTCGAATTCATTTTGCAATTGGCGTGACTCAAACCTGCGGTGCCAGTTTCGCAGTCGTTCATCTACCTAACTACGGCCCTGCAGCATTGACAAGATATAAGTGCTGTAAATGACCAGACTTCCATATTCCCTTAATATAAAAAGTTAATTTGTTTCTGTTCAGATATCTATAATAAATCTTTGTCACCAGGGGTTAAATCCAGTGTTTAAGTACAATAAAAAAAAATATATATTTGACATCTTTCACAAATAAAAAAAAGGTAAATAAATAGACGTTAATTATGAGTCTGAGTTTTTTGAACAAATGAAAGTGCATAAATAATAATTTTCCAAAATTCTTTGACTCTGTCTGTGACTGCAGAGTATTTGATTGTACTTATTTGTTTTTTTTTACATGTGTACTGAACAGTGGTAATTTATTAGAGCAAATAATCATTTTATTTATATTAGAAGCATGTGTAAGACGGAGGATATCGTGAGGTGGGGACGACAACGAAGACGATACTGGAAGGAACATATAAACAGAATGTCAGAAGACAGACTTCCACGTATCGCCCTCCAAGGTAACCCTGAAGGACGCAGACCCCCAGGCAGACCTCCGAAAAGATAGAAAGACAGCTGGGAGTCGACATCCCAAGAGCGACATGCGGAGGCACAAACAGATCCCTGGGATCTACATAAAGAAGAAGAAGATAAAGATTTATATTAGGGTTGGATACAGGGGGGTGAGAATCCACTTAAGCATTTTTTATATGGAAGTTTAAGGTTTAAATAATAATGTGCTAATATCTTACTTACATGAATTGCATGTTTTGTTGCTGTATAAGACCCTGAATATGGTACTCCCATTATACCTGCTGTGCTTGAAGTGACTGCAACATGTCCATCTCCCTTGGTATTGAAATATTTCACGGCTATTCTTGTCAGGTTAATCAAACCAAATACGTTCAGTTCAAACATACTTCTGTCAACCTCAATTTCAATATTCTCCCACGTACTTCTTTGCGATCTTCCAGCATTGTTTACTAGGATGTCCAGAGTTCCAAAGTGTTCTATTACTTGGTCGAAAAGTTTTTGGTGTGATTGTATATCTGATATGTCTAGAGGCAGGACCAGAACATCAGATTCAGATAGTTTTCCCTTCGAAATAGCTGTAAAATAATAGTACTCGTGAAAATATTTCATTTCATTCAATATTTCATTTGTGAAACTTTTATCGACATGGTTCTATAATTATAGATTACGGGACATTTGTAAAATTTACAATGGACGTCCAATTTGTGGGGAGCACCGAGGCAATACATGTAAAGAATGTAGTGACAACTAGCATTACCCTAATTTTTTACCGATATTTTATGTTCATATTTTTATGAAAAATTCTCAAAAAACATTTTCAGGGCTATTTTTTTATGTTTTTCTTCTTCTTCTACATGAGCCCTCTGCCCTCCACTTTTGGATATAGGCCTCTTCCCCTTCATTCCATTTCCTCCAGTCAGTTGCTGCTTGCAGCCACTTTCTACCTCGCACAGCGACTATGTCGTTGGACCATCTCTTTGTGAGTTTTTCTTATTGTCGTACATTTTACGATAGCCCTGTATTAAGATACATTGTAACAAGTTCTGTGGTGTAGGGTTGAGTAAAAAAAATATGCGTAATTACAGTTTTTAAAAAATTACAAGTATGAACAAAACTCATTTTATGTCACGATTACAAAAAAAATGCACATTGGATTGGATTTCTCCTATGATTGGTATGAATCAAACCCATACCAACAATTTTGAAGTTAGATATCTACCTAACTGCACTACAGCATCTGTCAAAAAGATGGGGTATGTTTGAAATAATCTTGAAACTTAAGAATGAACAAACCATTAATAATACCATACTAACCTATGCAGTCTTTCTTGACTCTTTCTAGTTCATTTTCTCTTCGTGCAGATAGGACAACTTTAGCTCCAACTTTAGCGCATTGTAACGCCAAATGTTCACCAATTCCACTGGAAGCTCCGGTTATCCAAATTACTTTTCCGCGCAGTGCATCTGCAAAATACAAAATATAATGATAGTGCCTGACAAATCCACCAGTTTTTAGTTGTGGCTTAACAGATTGTTTGCGGGTTTTTTTTAAAGATACTGTTGGTAAAGAGCGGGACACGCTTATGAGCTTTGTATTTGCTTACTTTTAATAGGGCGTGAGAGACGGTTAAAAACATTGTACAGATCAGAATTGGGTTTGCGGTTACTTGTGTTTATAGTGCCTGAAAAAATCCATCAGTTTTTAGTTGTAGCTTAACACATTGTTTACGGGTTTTTTTTAGATACTGTTGGTAAAGAGCGGGAGAAGCTTATAAGCATTATATTTGCTTACTTTTAGTAGGGCGTGAGAGACGGTTAAAAACATTGAACAGATAGGAATTGGGTTTGCGGTTACTTGTGTTTAGTATACTGAGGGTCGGTAGACTGAGTATAATTAGGATCGGGGTTGATGAAAAGACCGCCCGACAACAATGTGGAATAAGGGATAAAAACTAATAATCATATATCAAGATTTATTATAGAATACTAACCAAAAAGTAAATGTTAGCCGTTTATAATCATTAAAAAAATCTATCAATGTTGCAAACTTTAAATTACATCAAATTACTAATTTTTATAATTCACTAGTCATATAGATATCCTCTCTATGTTGTATTGTTTGGAATGTTAATAGTTAAAATGGAATTGAGTGACAAATTGGTACTTTTCGCGAGACACATTTTGATAATTTGGTTACTATACTATTTTCAATTATTGGATGGAATGGGGTGAAGAAAGAGCAGTAGAAAAAATATAAGGTTGGCGAACATGGTTGGTAATAGAAGCAAAGGAATACCAAGGAAAATGTCATATAATTAAGTATTTAAAATACTTGAAAGTGGTCAGGTCAGGAGTAGAAATAATCGGTAGGTATTTATGAGGAGATGCATGAATGTGGAAGAGGCGAAGATAGTTCGCAAAGACAAATTGGAGTGACATTTTATTATTTCTGCCAGCTTCTACTGGTTAGTTAGTTAGTTTAGATGGAATAAAGAATAAAGAATTGAATAAATCTGGTGGTGTCAAAAGTCTGCGTAGTCAAAGGGCATGTATGACTAGATGTCGGTAGTGTAATGGCAAAGGGGTATATCTGTCGAATTTTTCATTTTCTAAGTTTGTTCTACAAAATGTCTAAAATAGTGTATTCCATAATCTGGCAAAAGGATAAAGCTGTAGTTGCAATACTTATTTAGTTTTATTAATACATGTACATATAAAAATACATAAAACAAATGAATTATTTAATTTCACAAGAAATATTTATGTTTTTATTATTCACACAAATATTTAAATTTTATACTATTTCTGTGAGCCTAAGTGGCTCATTATTAGAAATAGGTATCAAATTGTGGTAGAGTGGATTCGAACCGAGAAACCTGACTCAACAGTCCGCGACACTAACCACGAGACCACAACCCGAAACAAACGTGTGTTTTTGCTCTCCGGTAAAATTTGGTCTGAGACAGATATACCCTTTACACTACCGATGTATGGATGTGAAGGAGGCGAGGAGTGTATGTTAGGACAGAAGAGTGTGGCGTTCCATCCTTTCTGCCTACCCCTCCGGGGAAACGGCGTAATGGTAGTAGAAGTATAGTAGATGGAATAAAGCCTTGGTGATACAATGATGTACATGGCTACCTAAGTTATAGTGCCTAATACGAAACGTTAAAAGCACCCATTTGTCACCCAAGTCATTTTGTCTAAGAACAGTCAATATTTGATTTAATTCCTTAATCATCCAATACACGAAAAAATTTCTTACCAATTGATTTTCCAAACTTTTCTGCATACAGCATACCGGCATCACAGTCACTTAACATCAGTATCAAAACATAAACTAGATAATATAAAAATACTATCAATCCTAACCAAAAAAAGAATTCCATTTTGACTATGTAAATATCTTCTCGCAGTAACTAAATGTCTTCTTTATATTCAGATAACAAAATACCTCTGTAT
Organism: Brachycentrus maculatus; assembly: GCF_059751285.1. NCBI lineage: Eukaryota > Metazoa > Arthropoda > Insecta > Trichoptera > Brachycentridae > Brachycentrus > Brachycentrus maculatus. Next base: position 4,312,153 of record NW_028280809.1, read on the forward strand.
GCTTTTAGCTCTTACAAAATTATCGCTGACAGAAAAGACAATATAGTGCAAACGTGTAAACACTCGATAAATTTCAACAATAGACTTTAGACTTTCGTTATGATTAGCAATTATATTAACAATAATAATAATTATAACCTATGAATATAATATGATGAAATTATAACGTTACAGAGATAAAGAAAATAAACATATAATTTAGTTTTGTTTCTAATTCCGCGCCAACTTTATTTCTTTTACAACGATAATTTCCGAGCACTATTTTTTTTTTTAATTTACAATTACATAAAAACCATCATTATTTTTATCACAATTTAAAATAAATATTATATATTACAAGACAAAAAATATACTTGTACTTGACATTGAAATATGACAGATGCGGTTGATAAAAGATAGTAAGGAAGTGTGTGTGCGTCGTTTCATTATTGACTTGCGTTCAGAATGTATGTTCAATCTACTCGACGATATTGGAACCGCGCAAGCGATCACTTTTTATACGATGAAATCTTCGTAAAAAAAGTGATCGCTTGAGCGATAATTTATGATAAAACAAACATATTATTATTTTAAATAAAGAAATTGTTTTGAACAGTAACCAAATTTTCTTCATTACATGTGACGGATTATCCCAAAAATATTATTAATACATAATTAATCGCTATCACTTTATTAAAAATACACAATTTTATTTGATGTATTTTATTTACATTGTTTTACTTACACACTGTTCTCTTTGTGTGTAGCATTCACGCGCGCCTCACGTTCATACTCACAACTATCTATTAGACACCCAATTTTCTTTATAGCGCGATGATCGCGTCGTTAATTCGCACGATGATCGCGTATTCGAATTTTATTAGGACGACGCCTAAAAGTATATGTAATGTCAATTATGTAATAATACTTTTAAGCCATTTGAAATTGTTACTAACCATACGCGCCTAGCGCGTATTCTACTCTGTGGAAATGTTGGATTTACGCTCCTGACGCGTAAGCCGCACCCAACGTGTTAATATACATGTTTTTGATATAATCATACTTAGAGTCTGCCTTCAATATTACTTACTCCATATTTAAGTAAACTTTTAAACATACAAGAAAAATTAAAGAGATCGGTGGATGTTCAAAGGTGGAGCGTATATGTATGTATTTTCAAACTGCTCCGAATCCAAACTCAGTAAATTTCTTTGGCAATAAAGTAACGGAATTTAAAATGACCAATCAAGTTTTATTACTGGAATAAGGGGTTACAAAAAGCGTGTTTTCAGTTGATTTTGATTCAGATTTTCAGATGATTTTGGACGTAACGTCTACATTTTTCCATTGTCCAGCGCCTTGATTTAGGCAAAATACATAGCTTGCGAGTTGATTAATTGAGGATTTTTTTACAGGGGAGCACACCTATGCATTTATTAAGCATTTTCTGTCATGATAATTAGGAACCAGTTTCACAAAATATATTTGAAAAAGGAATAAAGATGAATTTTTCTTCGGTTTATGGTTTTGCTGTTAGCTTTTCCCTTTACAATGGCAGCACCAAAACCCGTGTCAGCTGTATTGCTGTATTGATCACCGGTTGACGCAGCATTTCTACGTAAACCTACCGCTTTTTCGCGTACAATGCCAGATTTATCGGCTTTTCTGCGCCTCTTTAGTATATCTCGCACAACTTGCTGTGTCCAAAAAGTAATTTTCTAAAGAAATTATTTATAATAATAATATTAGCACTCTGTGACGTGTGAACAGATAAATTTGAATTTAAAAGGTGGTCATATATATAATGTGAAATGTAGTATTTTAGGTTAAGTTCATACAAAATCCCTGCTAATTCTTCATCAGCGTCGAATATTTCAATGTTATTACAATCGCGTCATTATATTCAACAAATCATTCACAAATAATAAATGCAATCGCAAGTTCTTTTTTATTAATCTTTTTGATTGAATTTTCATTGAACGTACAATTTAAAAGAACCGTATTTTTAGCCGGAAGATAAAATTCAAATCAGCATATTGAACAGTATTATTTTTCAATTCGCATATTGTGACATTAATATTCTGAGTTGTAAAAAATAATGATTGCTCAAGGTTTTTTTTTTAGCTGAGTGGGCAGTTTAGATATTGTGAAATATAATAGATAGTTTTTTATTGATTTCAATCGGTCTTGTTTTTCAGTAGTGAAGTTCAGCTAACCGTCTAAATTTAGCGCTTTTTAAGATGTGTTGATTGATTACCATTTGTTTTCTTGTTATCAATAAGTGGTTGGAGAAAATGGCTTCCGATGGGACCTGCTGTTTCCCATGGTGGTTTGTCACGGCCCTCATCTCCATCATTCTGACGTATGCACTTTTCGACGTTGCATACTTCTTCAGAATGATGTATACAATAATGATGGCGAGATACTGCAAGCCCAAATCGTGCGTGTTGGAAAGACTTGAAATAAAAGGTAAGTAAATAAACACTTTAAAAAAAAAGTAATGGCCCGCAAAGTCTCTATTTTTAGAATCTTGTCTGCAGGTAGTATAGTAACTATGGGGAAGGTAAATGTGAAAAATACATCACAAACATCCAGACCAATTGGAACATAAATCTTTCTTCAATTTATTTTGCAATTAGCGGGAATCGAAATCGCGACGCCAGTTTCGCAGTCGATCATCTACCCAACTACGCCACGGCGCCTGTCCGTTTTTTTCTACTAATATCAACGCTTGAATGCAAAAAGTGATAGTACTCGAATTTAAAGCAAAACATTTAAAGATTAATGAATATTATTGGACCAGCTTATTTTTTTCTTTTTTGAATGATCCAGATTTCCAACATTTTGAGTGTGTCCAAATACTTGTTCACAAATCCAGATTATCTGCGCTAGGAGTTATTTTTTTTACGTTTTTGACATCTCGATATAAATGAAGAAGAGTATGTAAGTCTGGCCATTTACAGGACTTACGACCGTCAAAGGATTTTAAAAAAAATATTTATTAGTTGCCTTAGAAAATTCTCCGTGCCTATTATGTACAAAGATTGATAGCATAACAGTCAAAATTTTCCAGTCAGAAATTATCAGTTTTTTTATATAATATTTTATTTTGTTGTGATTTCTTGATAGCTTTTCAGTCCAAATTATAAAGCAACACATTTTAAAGATGATAAAAAAAAATGCTAATTTGGTAACCATTTTTTTCAGAATTTTTTAGTTGATTTGTAGATTTTCGATTTTTTCGCACAAAAAAGAAAAATTGTCATGTAATTTAAAAAAAACATATATTTATTTAAAATAAAATTGCATAGGTACATAATACAAACCAATATCAAAAATAACAAAATCAGTACATTCTTTTTTTATTACTGCATCAATAGTTTTGTTTTAATCAAAAGTTTAAACCTTCATATCTCCTTTAGTTCTTTACAGATTTCAATAAGAATGTCACCGATAGTCTTGTAATTTTTCATTTTAATTTATTAGTTAATAATCACATTTCGTGATATTTATTTATTCTGATGGCGTTAGTAGCTGAAAATAATCATAAAACTTTTGTAAATTTGTAATTTTAATTTTCATACACATACGTATGTAGCTTATCTTGCTAAGAATGTCAATACATATATTTATTTTTACTTGAATAGGAATTCATTGAAAACAATTTCCTGTCTTTTTATTTGGCTTCTTCAATGTATTAACTTCTATAAAAATAAATCTATAGATACATAAATGTATACGTCTTCTTTCATATCCGTTTGCTTTAATCAAGAAATAATGAGATGGGTCCTTAATTGTTTTGTTTTCATGGTCTAAATTAGTGGTCACCAACACACGGTCTGTGGACCTGATACGGCCCTACAAAGATTTTCACTAGCCCCTAAAAAAATTCCCGACGTATACTAATGAATAAGTTTAATAATTGTAAGGCCTGTATTTTTGCTTGATATCTTTCCAATTAGCTGTAAATATAATTGCAAAATAAAATCAAGAAAAAAATATTTTCAATTGGTCAGACAAGCTTCTTAAAGTGGGGGTTCTGCGGATTATGGCTTTCAAATAATAATAAACACACACACATATATATATATATATATATATATATATATATATATATATATATATATATATATATATATATATATATATATATATATATATATATATATATATATATATATATATATATATATATATATATATATATATATATATATATATATATATATATATATATATATATATATATATATATATATATATATATATATATATATATATATATATATATATATATATATATATATATTTATATATAGGGTCCGCCATCTAAAGTTTTTTTTTTCAACTAGTGCTTATTTCGTGAATGGTAACACTTAGCTCATGTCTGATTTGACAGATAATTAGTTTTATCCTTCCGCTGAGCGAATATGGTTGTGTATACGCTTGAACAACGCTGGGAAATATTGCGACATTACTTTGAAAATCATGGTAATGTTGCAGAATGTGTGCGAAAATTGCGTACGGTTTTTGGAAGAAGAGAAGCACCGTCAGCTCCGTATGTTCGTTATCTTGTGAAAAAAGTGAAAGAAACTGGCATCCTCATCGATAAACCAAAGCGTGAAAAGCCAAAAACAGTGCGTACACCCGAGAATATCGGTGTTGTGGCAGAAAGTGTGCGTGAAGCGCCATCAACATCAATTCACCGTCGTTCTCAACAATTGAACATTTCGGAGACATCATTGAGACGAATTTTGCATAAAGACCTTGGTATGACGCCATACAAAGTCCAATTGGTTCAGGAGTTGAAGCCAACTGACCATCCAATGCGTTTTCGCTTCGCTGAGTGGGCCTGCGATCGACTTACAGAAGATGCCGATTTTGCCAAAAAAATCATCTTTTCGGATGAAGCTCATTTTGATCTTGGCGGGTATGTAAACAAGCAAAATTGTCGTATTTGGGGCACAGAAAACCCGCACGCATACATTGAAAAGCCGGTACACCCAAAACGAGTCATTGTTTGGTGCGGATTTTGGTCCAGAGGCATAATTGGGCCATTTTTCTTTGAAAATGAGCAAGGAGTGGCCGTTACAGTCAATGGCGATCGTTATCGGGCCATGTTGAACGGATTTTTGTTCACAAAAATTGAAGAGGAGGATATTGGCAACATTTGGTTTCAACAGGACGGCGCTACGTGCCACACAGCCGAAGCTACACTCGATGTTTTGCGCCCTGTTTTAAAAAAAAAAAAGTTATTTGGCGGACCCTATATATATATATATATATATATATATATATATATATATATATATATATATATATATATATATATATATATATATATATATATATATATATATTTATACATATATATATATATATATATATTTATATATTTATATATATATATATATATATATATATATATATATATATATATATATATATATATATATATATATATATATATATATATATATATATATATATATATATATTTATACTCATTTTTTTTGTTGAAATTATGAAATAGGAAGAGAATCGGGATTTTCGAATATTTTCAACATCTACTAGTACTCGTATAATGAGTCCGTATTATATAATAATATATAATATAGAATATACGAGATTGGACGGGGATGGGGACCGTCGAGGCGCTGTTTAGGGCTCCCCAAGACGAGGACAATTACTCCCAAGTGATAATCGACGTCATGGGAACCTGACATGACACACACAGAAGTAGAAGATTGTTTAAACATGTTTCTCTCTTATTTTTTTTGTTATTAAAAAGAAAAATATTCGTGTTATTATTATTTACAAAAATACTTTCAAATAATTTCATACTATTTCTGTGAGCCTAAGCGGCTCATTATTAGAAATAGGTATGAAATTATGGCAGAGTGGGTTCGAACCGAGAAACTCTGACTCTAACCACGGGACCACAACCCGACACAAATTGTATTTTTTTACATAGTTATAATTACAATTAATACAGGACCACAACCCGACACAAATTGTATTTTTTTTTACATTAAAAATAAGTATTTTTTACAGCTTGGTGCTTCCTGAACGACATCGACACTCTCTTGTACCACATGAACAACGCCCGGTACCTCCGCGAGCTGGACTTCGCCCGCGCCGACTTCTACGAGAGGACTAAGCTTTGGAAGAGCATCAGGCTGGCCGGCGGCGCGGTGGTCCAGGGGGCCACCACCGTGAGGTACAGGAGGTTCCTCAGGCCAGGGAACACGTTCATGATCACGTCACAGGTGGGGCAAATTGATCGCACAACTCCAACTGTTGTAACTTCGAGAAACTGTGTACCTTAAGTCCTTCATCTTAAGCCCTCCATCACAACAAGGGCTTGACATCTCGGCTGTCTAAACTTAAAATACAGTAAGGGACATTTTTTTGTAGTATGTTTTTTTTGCATTTTTGGACTAAGTAGAATCTACTTAGTTCAAAAATGCAAAAAAAAACGTACTACAAAAAAATGTCCCTTACTGTGTTTTGAGTTTGGACAGCCGATCTGTTCACTCTCAATTTTTTCTCAATCTCTTCTACACTCATTCGATTTACATGCCCAAACCAACTCATCACACCCTCCTTAATTTAATCGATAATTATTATCTCAACTTTGCATTATTTTCTCATATCGCCATTCGAACATGAATCATGCACAGATTTTTTTATATTTTTAATTCGATTTTGTATAATTTAATACAAACAGAAATATCGGTATTTATTTAACTATACACATGTAACATTCAATGACAAGTCATAAAGCCTGTTAATACCCAGATATCCTGTATATTCTTCTTTATCAATGTTTATATGATGGTCTCGCTTTTACATGTTCATTCTTCCTTTTTTTGTCCTTTATCTACACCTACTGGTGTTTAGCGTGATAAAGAAGTGTCGAAAAAAACTAATAAGATTTTTTTTTATTAAAAAAAAAAAAACACGTGAAAATCGGCATTCAACTACTTTTTTTTCTGATGAAGCTATACAGAGTTTCATTGTGAAAATGTGGCATTATTTTTTAAGTATAAGTTAAATATTATTTTCTGTGTTCTACCTCCATTTAAAGAAAATAAAGTTAATACAATTCGAATAATTGGTGTTTCATACTTCGGAAATGTATTTGTATTTACAATTTTATAAAACATTTATGTAAAAAATGTACGTTAAATAACTTCAAACAATTGCGTGTAGGTCAGTAAGTATTTATTGATTTTTCTTTCTTGGATTTTATTTCAAGGCTATTACTAAACACTCATATCGCTCACTCCTTTCAAGAACGTCATAAATAAAAAAACTGGATTTTTCAGGAGAACGTTTCTAAAGTTTAAAAATATAATACAATGTGTTAAAAATAAATGTCAAGCAACTTCTTGAACTTTTTACTGTGCAACAGATCTTTTTAGATAAACCCTGAAGGTTTTTTCCCCATTTGAAAAATATTTAGTTTATTTGAAAAAAAATTAAACAATACGTTTTCTTCAAAATGCAAAAACAACATTTTCTGACCTATAGCGGGTAAATATTAAGATAAAAATATGCCTCTTTTGCTAGGATATAGAACATTTTATGGGCATTCCGAAAACATGCACAACTGAAAATTGACGATTTTTGATTTATGGCGTTCTTGAAAGGAGTGAGCGATATGTAAACAAACTTTATTTTAAAAACGATAGTGAGATGTTTGAATAGTTTTATAAAAGAAATGTCGTTTTTTCATTCTGCATATTTTATTTTAAAGAAATCTTTTGCACGTGAAAACAATATCAGTACGTATCTATTGATACTCAAAATTGATATATTGACACGATGGTTCAAAGTTAGACACTAACTAATGTTTAACGACAAAAGATTATAATTTTTACGATCAAAAGATCGGCTGTCCAAACTCAAAACACAGTAAAGGACATTTTTTGTAGTACGTTTATTTTACATTTTTGGACTAAGTAGACTCTACTTAGTCCAAAAATGCAAAAAAAAAACGTACTACAAAAAAAATGTCCCTTACTGTGTTTTAAGTTTGGACAGCCGAGATGCTCTGGTAATCGAGAGTTTATTATTCCTAACTTTTCAAAGATCAATAATTACTTTGATTTATTAATAATTATTTAAATTGTTTGCTGAATTTTTAAAAACTTTAAAACTGATTATTTTTAATCTTCAATCCTTGTGTGCTTTTTTGTGTAACAATTTAATTATGGAAACATTTTTTAAACGCCAGATTTAAATCGTTCATTCATTATGCTAAACAGATTGCCTATCTACTGGCGTTTGTATTAAGTCACCCATTACTCGTTACTCGTAAATACTACGAAAGTAAACATACTTAAAGTTCACGATTCACGAATCACGCTGTAGTTTAGTAAGGACTTTTTTTTACGAATTTCAAATTAATTTTAATTTAAGCGAAATCACTACGTACGCATACAGAACATGGGATTGGTGTCAAATTTAATTTTAAACCATATCGATTTCAACTTTTGATCCCATGACTGATTCTGGTTTACATGTAGATACTATGACATTGTAAACGAATGTCGCAGTAGGATTCTCATCTATCTGAGGTCATGTTAGGGAAGACGATTGGAACTGTCAACTAATTTTAATAAATAGAAAAAAAACAGTTTTAGGTTGAGAATGTTGTGAAAATCTCCCATTAATGCATTTAGGGTTGCAAATATCGACCCCTCCTGCGTATTCCAACGTAAGTCACAAAATACAAAATTCATTTGAAAAGAATCATGTAAATAGTTACGATTTGTGTTCTTAGTTGAATATAAACATATTATGAAATACATTTAAAAATAACACGCTCCTTATCGTTCACTTTGTGTAATAGCACTTTAGTAAACACTAATTCGTGACTACCGATTTCGGAATAATCATTCCATCATCAGGTATTTTTGTAAGAATGTCAGACCGTAACAATTTCATTTTAATGACCTGATGATGGAATGATTATTTCGAAACCGAATTAGTGTTTATTAAAGGGGTATTACGTGAACGATAAATGATAAGGAGTGTGTTACATTACGATACTACAAAGTTGACAATGCTTCTAACCGCCCTACACATATGAACGTACGTGATACGCTTGATAACGCACTATTGCGCTAACCCTGTGCGAAAAATATTTAATGTGAGACAGAAAGAGGGAACACGCTAGCGAAAAAGTACATCAGTTCCGTCTTAAAAGCACCTATTGTGGCAAAAAAAAATGTTTTCATAATTCTGCAGAAAAAAAGGTTTTTTTTTCAACAGAAATAACTTAGAAAATAACCCGAAGGTAGGGTGGTTAATAAACAAAATACATTTAAAACTACTCAAATGTTATTATACTTTCATTTTACTCTCTCGCAAATTTTAATTACGCAAAAAAGATTACAAGCCTTATAGATTATATATTATTTTTTGACATCTCATCAAAGATGAAGAAGAATATGGAAGTCTGGGCATTTACGGGGCTGACGACCGTCATAGGCTGGTTTAAGTGATCACTTTACACATGTGTAACATTCACCAATTCTACCCATTATTGACAACCACACTGCTCAAATTCTTGGAAGTTCTATATGCATGCCCAGACTTCCATATTCTTCTTCATCTTTGATGAGACGTCAAAAAATAATATGGAAATAACTCCTGTTATTGGAGATAATCCGGAGTTTGTGAACGAGTATTTGGACACACTCAAAATGTTGTTTATAGATTATAATTATGTATTGTTCGATTTCAAGGTCGTTTATTGGGATGACAAAACAATATTCATGGATCACGAGTTCGTATCTCGCGATGGCTTTGTGAATGCTGTCGCAACTTGCAGACAGAGGGTGATCGGATGTGGAGCTTCGACTGTGGCGACCCTTCTCCACCAGATGCACTGTGCAGGGTCTTGCAAGGCCACGATCCCTACTGAGATGCCACCAGAGGTAAAAACTTCATCAATTTTTATTACTTTTTAGGCCGGCAAATGACGAACGCAATGAATTTTTAAATTTTGGTTTGGAAATCAAAATTACAATTTAGATTTTTTTGGATAATGTATCCAAAATTAAACAAGGTTATTGGATTGAATGGATCATTTGCAGACGGGAGGAATATTTAATTTAACTAACTTAGCCTTTAAAGGATTGTATTAGACTCGTTTTGTGTTTATAACAGGCGATATAATCAATATTTTCATTCATCATTTTCTTTTGGAAAATTCGCCTTCGTAAAAATGTTGTTTTCGTAAGTTGGTAATGATTGATGTCACAAAAACGCGGGACTTATTTTAATGTTGGTGTCATTTTTAAATTATTTGGTGATGTCTATGGTCCACTTTCCTCACCCCCCTCCCCGTTCATATTCCCATATCCAGACGTATCCAGCGTTGGCGGGTAAAAAATTAAAGACAGGTGAGACGTAACGTGATTCATTTCCAGTTTTTAAAGTAATTTTCAACCTTTTCTTATTTCATTTTTATTAATCATGACGGACAGTGGCTGGTCAACGATAGTCTTGAGATTTTTCAAATTAATTTATTAGATAATAATAACACATAATGACAAAGATCTATTCTACTTTTTTTTACATATAGTATAATGAAAATATGTGACGCATTTTGTCTTATTTTTACCTCATTTTTTTGGTGAATTTTATTGATATCACATGTATATCATAAAACCTAATTAAATTTTGCTATCCTCATGAAAAATTCATGATATTATGTGCTTATACAATATCCATCCATACTAACTTGACTTTGGAATTGAGTTAGTGGTTAAAAACCTTTTTTTAAATACGTTATAAAGTAATAAAATAATTTGTATTGAATGATTGTATGTATTGAAATGACGAACTTTTTCTTGGATAACAATTTTTACTTTACCTTAAAATACAAAAAAAATATTTTAATTAACTTTTTTGTTTTGTTGTTTTCACAAAACTTATCACTTCAACTTTTTCATTTAAAATTGAGTGGTTTAAACTACAGCGACATCAGTCAAAAATAGTCTTTAATGAATTATAAATATCCAATCATAATGGGTCGATGTTTATCTGTATTCCTTTGAGGTTTCTGAAAAAGTGCACATGAAAGTGCTATTTAGTGCTATCTTTTGAAAAATGTCCAATGTATGCAGCGTTGTTTACAGTTTTTACAAAGCCACATTGAAAAGCCATCCCTGATAAATATTATGTTTTAATGTATACAGTCTATACAAAACTACATTAGAAAGCCATCCTTGACAAAGACATGTTTTAATGCAAAAAAATGGTTTTTAGTTTACTATTTCATAAAACGTACTGTGTTTTCTTGTTTTAGATAGCAGCATGGGTTCAAGCTAACGACATATCGTCAGCCAAACTGAGGAAGTCAGTCATGTGTGGTTGTGACCCCGACAATTGTCAATGTGGCCCGTCACCCCTGCCGCTAAAAGATGGAGAGAATACCGAAAAACCAAAAGGACATGTGTAAAGATTAAATTATTTTAAAAATCATTTGACTAACCGAATCATAACAGCATTACTAACGCGCGCTTTTAAAGGCTGATTCAACATATTTTACTAATATTTTTTATTAGATACTTTGATACACTAGTAATTAAAATGCACTTAAGAAATAAAAATCATATGATTTGTTTTAAATCTGGAAGTTTCTTGAACGGTGATACGAATCAATGATTTATTTATAAATCTGTCGCAGATGTCACCTCGCCGCGCTGTATATGCGTAGCAATGATACTTATCTCTCCCACAGTAAAAACTTATACGTTTTTTTATTTGGAATTTAAACGGTTAGGAAAGCGAAAACTATTATTTAGATTATCTGATATATATGTATTTATGTTTTTGACACTTTTTTCCTCTTAGCCACGCCTAATTTTACTTATTTTTTATTGATATTGATTGTAGAGTCTCGTATTTAAAAAAAAAAACAGATCAATATAACTTTAGTTTCAAAATTGTATACATCAGAAAAAAGTTACAAAGTCATTGTAATTACCTGTTTATAAATTAAAAAAAATTGTGTTTCTGTAACATAATTGTTTGCCAATATTTTTCTTCTAATATTATCATTTTTTTATTTTTTAATCACTTTTAAATATTTGTTTGTTATTTAAAATTTTTAGAAAATTGGTTCCTCCATTTTAGTTTTATAATACGATTCCTTGAACTCCATTACATTTATTTTATTTGGAAAATCTGAGTTTTACTTATTTAAATATAAAAGTAGGCACTATCGATATTCTTAAAAAGTATTTCTTTGTGCTTATAATATAATAGTAATAAATCTTAAAAAAAAGTATATTTACAGAATTTAGAATTGTAAGTACATTTACAAATTAAAATTGTTAATGATTTATAATATTGACACTATTTAATTTACAATGAATGCACAAGTATTTAGGTTTAATATTAATATATACATATATATATATATATATATATATATATATATATATATATATATATATATATATATATATATATATATATATATATATATATATATATATATATATATATATATATATGTATATGTATATATATAATATGTATTTATTTAAAACCTTGTAAAATAATGCAGGATAACAGAATAGGTAGGATTAAAATAATTACTTAAGTATAATGGGAATAAAAGGAATTTGATTGTTTCAAGAAAATCAACATGTCAATATTTTTCATCATCGATGTTATCTAAACCTGCATATATATTATTATGAATTTGAGTACATGAATAAATGAGTAAACAAATAATAATAGGCAAATGTAAATATTATTTCATTAACATTTTAGGATATTGAGTATAAAACAACGTTTTTTAAAAATATTTTTTTTTGTTTTTAAGTTCCAAAAATGCATGTATACGTTCGTGTTTATTAGTACGAAGTTCTTTATTTGAATTTTCTCAACACTGGTTTTTTCCTTTTTTCATGGTGGCAGTACCATTTCGGTGGAAAGTTGCAAGGACAAAAGCGGTCAAATAGGAATTCCTCAGGCACCACAGGAAAAATACTAAGCGTCTTTTAGAATCGAAAGCTTCAAGAGCTTAAAAAAATGAAATATTTCGCTGCGCTTATTCATATAAGATAAAAGAAAAATATTAGAAAAACATTTACCTTTTTAATCGATATCCTTTTATTTAATTCCTACCTACGTTCTTATGTAATGCAATGATATTTATTTGTACTATTCTGCAAAACAATTTTAAAACAGTTGGCACATATTTATTGTTCAAGGAACTCTTTACCCAATGACGAGTATAATATTTGCACAAAAGTATACATAAATATAATCACAATAAATTTTCCACCAAGAAATAAAAATGAATACATTAATCTGATTACGTATTTACTAAAAAAGTCAAATGTCGTGCTTGCTTTAAGAATTACTTTATTCATCCCGTTCTGCCAACAATGTATGAAAATTGTGTCCTTCATCAAATATCATGGCATGAAATATTGAGGAATTTCTAAATATCTCTTAATAAGAAAAACAAACATGGTTCGATTAAAATTGTAAAAAAGGTTTTTTCGTATCTATATCGGTTATAATCAGTATCTTTCTAATACCTGTATAATTTAAGGTTTAAAATGTTTACACATCTTTATTTTTCTCTAATGTCATACTGTTAGAAAAGGTCTTGTGATATGGAAAAATAAAATTTTTGCTTTTACTGTGTTAAACGTAATTGTGATATTGATATCTTTGACGTGATTGTATTTTAAATACATATTCAAAATAGAAATCATACTCATAGAATGAGAAAAATTACGACATATTTATTTTTTCATTTATTTTATCTGATCATCTGTGATTTTTAATGTTTGCCTTTTGCCTCTAAGGCCGCAAAAGTGTGACAATGTTTTATTAGATGAATAGAGGCACTATAGTTGCTATTGTATTAGTATAAATTAATTATTTTCTAGTTTGCCCTAAGTAAATATAATATATAAAAATAGAACTTGCATTCCAAACTCATGGAGAATCTATATAACTATATATTATTAATTGAAAGTTATTTATTTTGTTTCTTTGAATTAATTGTTACTCTATTACACTGAATAAACCGATTATTTATTTACAAATACTAGTTTCTTTTATTTTTTCTGCACCTACATTATGGACTGGGTAATTACTAAATAACCTTTCTCGACTGAAATCTAATACCTAATTTAAAAATATATGCATATTCTAAAGCTCTACTTTAATCATTTTATATACGAGTATATAAAAAAGACTACATTGAGAAACCCATTTATTTTTAGCTAAGTTCAAAGATTTAAAAAAAAGACATGCAATAATTACGCCAGTTAAAAAATATGATTACAGGAAAATGAAAAATCGTTCGTAAACCATCAGTTACGAGCAAGTTACGAGTTAGTGACTATTGCAAGGTCACGGTCGAATACAAAATTTACTTCCCGCGGTCAGCGGTTTTAAAATCGAGTTGCGTGAGTAATAGTTTCCTATTTCATATTATGTTTTAACGAAATAACTACTCACTATCATATCATGTATATATGAAACATACGATTGGCATGTTGATTGAGTTAAAAGTTTTATATGCTTGTCACTTATTATTGAATAAAATATCTAATAAGTAATATTACGAAGGCTGTCATGATGGAAATATTTAAAATAATAGGAAAACATTTAAATCCACATCGCAAATTCGAGGTCAAATTTTATTTACGATTGTAAATTTTACTTGCAATGAAAATGTGTGATGCATTCAAAGCATCAAATATTTTGTTACTTCGGTTAAATACAAAATTATTATTTACGCTAAATATCTGCTACATTAATTTTCATGACATCTTTGACATTTTTATGACATCTCAAAAACAAAAACAAAAAAAAAGGCAGATGATCCTGACAGAACGATCGCTTATGGCGTCAAGAGGTCTGGATCCATTTTTTTTGCGAAAGTAGTTTTAAAAATTATTCCAAATTTATGTACGATGTACTCAAAAAATGGCTTTCAACCTTTTTCATCACCTAAAAATAATATGAGAGTACATATAGTATCAGAGGTAATGTATTTAATGCTTTTGCTTGCATAAATGAGTCACTTTGATTTGGAAATTATTTTTTTAAATGCGTATAAAATAACAATTTGGTATTTGCTACATAAATTTCTATACCGAAACACGTGGTGAGTAGAAATGATAACTTTTATTTAAGTATTCTTTATTTTACATACTACGACTATCGCCTTTTTTACAAAATACAGTCGATATACTTTACGCGTATAAATCGAAAAATACAAAGGTTGTAGGGGCAAAATTATTGAGAAGCAGCGGTAAAACTTCCAGGTACCCAGGTAAGTAATAAGTAAGTACCACGGTGAACATAAAACCGGAAAGTTCCACTTGACGTTCGCGCGTGTGTGGCACTTTGCTTGGTGGAATTTCTCCTGTCACTTCAAATTTAAAATTCGAAAGTTTTCTGAAGTTTTGACTGAATTAACTTTATTTGCCACCTTATTAAAGTTAGTTTTATACTAAACGACAAGATGTTGTGCGCTTTAGCTGTCATTATCGCTATTCTCTACATGTTTTGGGATGTTAACTATTTTATAAGAGTTTTTATGACCATTGGACTTGGAAGACTGCTGGATAAAAAGAGCAATCTAAATGAAAGCACTACTATTTACGGTAAGTTGACACCCTTTTCAAAATTAATTTAACTTATTATTTTCAACGTTTGAAAGAATTTTTCGTTAACGCGAATCAATTACGCTTGGTTGATTAGTAGGTCATGAAATCTATGAATGTCTAAAACCAATTTACTATATAGTTATGATTTTTTGTCTGTTATTATCGAAGCAATTTTTTGTAATTGTCAATTCAATAATTTGACTTAATTAGAAATTAATTTCGGCAATCTTTCACTAATGAAATAGGCATATCTTACCAGTCAAGCTACTGCATAAAAATTTGCGATTATGCCTTTGCAAAAAGTGTATCCATGCCATTGACCCCCAAAAGGGGGTCAATGGCATGGATACACTTTACCAATAGTTACCAACCTGTAGATACACTTTACCAATCTGTAGATACAAGCAGGGCTTGATATGGACTAGAGCAGTGATCGCCACATGGTATCTCATGAGCTACCGGTAGCTCGCCAAGGCTTTTTCGGTGGCTTGCTTAGGATATTAACTCTTACTACTCTGTAGGCCAGACATTCTGGCCCGTATGATTCTAGTAGGCAGCTCCGTGGGCCACAATGTCTGGCCCGGCGCAGGTATAACTTTAATCACTGATTTCTCTATCACCCAAGTATATTCTACCAAAAAATATTTCACTTAAATACAGTTAATCTTAATTAACATAACCTGTGCTTTATAAAAGGAGATTTTGGTCATCTTATTTTTCAATAACCGTTATTAGAACATCGCTTTATAACTAATGGTCGATATAACAAACAATTCTTGTAATAATATATTTTATTGTAAACCATGACAGTTCAAGATAATGGATTCGGAATGGGAAGATGAACGTAAAATGTGTTGGGTTGTGGTCCCGTAGTAAGTGTCGCGGACTCTTAAGTCAGAGTTTCTCGGTTCGAACCCATTCTACCACAATTTGATACCTATTTCTAATAATGAGACACTTAGGCTCACAGAAATAGTATGAAATGGAAATATTTGTGTAAATAATAAAAACACAAATATTTCTCTTTAAAAAAAAAATTATAATAAAAAAAAACTCTTTGTTAACTTCCAATCCTAATACCTCGGGTGGAACTTTGTTTGGAGGATGAACGTAAAAATAAATGGCACTTGTTTTAAGGTCCTATATACACTGATCAAAGTTTGATTTGATTTGCCCACTATTTTTTTTGATTTTAAACCTTATATACCATCCACTTTTTCTAGAAATCTTTTTAAAAACTTACTTAATTTTTTTTTCTTCAATTTTCGGCTTATTCAAAAGTGTTGTCAATTTTAATAACTCCTTGCTGCTGCATTTACCTTTTAAGTCTTATTATATTAGTATGTTTTTACAATTTTATTCCAGTCTAAGCACAAGTGTATTTTTTGTCATCATTTATCATAATCATAAATATATGTTTTATTATACAACTGAAATTGTTTGACCCCATGTGACCTGTCAAAGGTATATTAATATAATTTCGCTCTGAAGTCATTCGCTAAGAATTAACTAAAGATATGTCAAATTCATTTATCGCATTAGATACATTACATGCATCGCTCACTCCTTTCAACAACGTCATATATCAAAAATCATCAATTTTCAGTTGTGCATGTTTTCGGAATGCCCAGAAAATGTACTATATCCCAGCAAAAGCGACATATTTTTAACTTAATATTTACACGCTACAGGGCAGAAAGTGTTGTTTTTGCATTTTGAAGAAAAGGTATTAATTTATTATTAGATTAAAAACCAATATTTTTAGCTTTTCCACTTTTTTTTATTTGACCAGCGACCGGGTTTCGTCGTTACCGACATCATCAGACTGGATTAAAAATGCAATTCCATCACGAAGTGTCAGTGGATAATATAAATCTATTAGAAAAGGTATTGTTTAATAATTTTTTTTAAAATACACTAAATATTTTTCAAATGGAAAAAAAAACATTCAGGTTTTACCTAACAAGATCTGTTGCACAATAAAAAGGGGCTTGATATTTATTTTTAATACGTTGCATTATATTTTTAAACTTTAAAATCCATCTCCTGAAAAATCAAGTTTTTTGATAAATGACGTTGTTGAAAGGAGTGAGCGACATGTTATTTCCAGGGTTAAATTCCACATTGGAATTATAAATAACTTTTGAGCATCTAAATACTACAATATTTATTTATAAAATTTCGTAGAGTTCGTATAAAATTAAAATTTTAAACAGACGGGACTTATTTTTTGCATAAATAATGTTTTATTGATTATTCTGTTGACTTTTGACACTGTGTTTTTTAATTACGTAATCATGAATAATTATTAAAAAAAAATATTCTCACTTTTAAGGTAAAACTTTGATTTAAATATTTCTTCAATTAATTTGATTACATTTGGTTTACATGTTGTAGAATTTTTTTTCAAATATTTTTTTACATAATGTCATTTTATTCTTCTTCGAAACTAATGGTGCATAGGGCACTGCATCATATAAATGCAGTGTTTTCTTGTTAACACATGAAGGAAAGGTGATCAGCCCTCCGCTTCAAGTACCAGTCGAGGGATGTATTGAATAAATATTAGAGCGAAAAAATCACTTATATTTATTCTACCCCCCTTGGAAATCGATCCCGGGACCTCCACAATGGTAGCCGAACGTGCTGACCACTATACACTGCGGAGGCGGAATGTCATTTTAATTGTAGATAAATATTTTCAATACTTAAATATCCCAGAACTACCAGATGTTTTGCTTTGGTGAATTTCAATAAAAAGCACCTTGTTCGGTGTTTTACAAATTTAATGGAATTGTTTTTGTTACTTTGCCAGGTTTTTGTACTACGAATGATGTGGACATATTCTTCCGCCACATGAATAATGCTCGCTTTATAAGGGATTTGGACTTTGCCCGTTTCCATTTTTATGACCGGACTGGAATTTACCAAAATATCATGGCTGCCAAAGGTCACGCACTTCAGGGAGCATCCAGTATAAGATACAGAAGAACTATTCCCATTTTTACAGCTTATAAAATTGAAACAAAGGTAATTCATACAATAGTATATTGTCACTCGGGAGGAATATCTAATTTAACATACTCAACCTATTAAAGGATTGTGTAAGACTCGTTTTGTGATTATAACAGCCGATATAATTAATATTTTCATTCGTCATTTTCTTTTGCACTGCTACTATTACAGCTCTATAAAGCAGATACATAAAGAAATACGCCCCATAACACATTCGATGACTTAAAATTTGATGACGCATAGTGGTGTCCGTTTTTCGTTTTATTAAAATATCTGAAGTTTACACCTTTATATCTCCCTTACTTCTCTACAGATTTTAATTAGAATGGTACCGATAGTCTTGTGATTTATCATATTAATTCATTAGCCAATAATAACACATCATGAGAATGATCCATTTGTAATAGATGTTTGAATGGTGAAATAAGGAAAGAATGCTAGGCTGCGATAAGCGTTATCGATAAAATTAAGAAAGGTGTGTTGAGATGGTTTGGACATGTGGAACGTATGAGTGAGGAAAGAACGGTTAAACAAATTTATGAGGCAAATGTAGTTGAAAAAGAAGCAGAGGAAGAACGAGGAAAACGTGGCACAATCAGGTATGTCAAATACTTCAAAGCGGCCGGGTCAGGAGTCGAAATAATCGGCGGGTATGTATGTGGAGATGCATGAATGTGGAAGAGGCGAAGAATGTTAGCAAAGACAGGGTTGCATGGCGTTTTATTCTCTCTGCCTACCCCTGTGGAGAAGTGGCGCGATGGTTAGTTAGTTAGTTAGTTAAGATCACCATGCTTGTTTTAATAAACTACTGAGAACACAGAATCTGGAATAGTTTTGTTTTATCATTTTTTTTCCTTGATTTCTAAATTTGTTTTTGAATGAAACTTAAAAATTTAAACTTTTATTAGTAATAATAACAGCTGTTCCATATTTTAAAAAAAATGGAAGACCTGTTATTATATATTACATATGCTGTTCAATTAATACGTAGACTAACATCATAAAGTGCCCTTGAGGTAGTATTTTACAAAAATGGCGCTATATAAATTATCCTAATTTATTATTATCATAAAACAAAATGTACTTTATATAGAAGTTACATGTCTGAATCCCCTTTCTAAGTAGTCTCCTTCCCAGCGCACATACTTATTCCAACGGTGTTTCCACTTTTGGAAACAGTCCTGGAACACTTCTTTTGTCATAAACTTCAGCTCCTTCATTGCATTTGCCTTAATCTTGGGAATAGTCTCAAATCTTTATCCTTCCAAGGTATTTTGAATTTGGGGAACAAAAATAAGTCAGAATGAGTTAGGTACCTAAGGTGGGTGAGACAAAATAGTGATTGAGTGTTTGGCCAAAAGTTCACGAGTTCTGAAACCGGAATTGGCTGAAAAGCTGATGAAACAACAACGCTTTAGCCCATTCAGATTTCAGAACTCATGAGCTTTTGGCCAAACATTCGATCACTGTTCTTTCCTACCCACCCTACTCACCTGATCTCGCTCCTTCTGACTTATTATTGTTCTTCAAACTTAAAAGACCTTTGAAAGGAGGAAAATATGAGAGGATTCCCGAGATTAAGGCACATGCGACAAAAGAGCTGAAGGACATTACAAAAGAAGGGTTCCAGGACTGTTTCCAAAAGTGAAACGGTTCCGTTACGATAAGTGTGTGCGTCGGGAAGGTGACTACTTTGAAGGGGACTCAGATATGTAACATCTAAAAAAAGTACATTTTGTTTTATGACATCAGTCTTCGTATTAATTGAACTGGCCAACTATATTATACATTATATTTATATGTATTTATCTTTGGCATGTTTTTCATTTATCAATTCTTTGCAGTTAATTTATTGGGATGACAAAGCTATATATCTGGAGCAGAAGTTTATCACACTAGGAGACAATTTTATCCGGGCTGTTGTTCTATCGAAACAGAATATAGTGGAAGTGGAAGTTGATACACTATTCAAGGGGATCCAGGGCTTCGATACTAAACCATCTTGTCCCCAAGAATTATCTCTTTGGCTGGAGGCTATCGAAGTGTCAAGCGCTAAACTGAGGAAAAAAGACTGAACTTATTGAAAATTCATATACTTTTTTGGAATTGTCATTTACATTCTATCAATAAACGTGGAGGTCCTCACCAAGACTTTACATTTCCATCATAAGTGATTTTAAGTAATCAGGAATTCTAGCTTGTAAAATTGTAACCTTTTGGTGCAATTTAATAATTTCATGTTGGTTTAACACAGGATTGGCCACGTTTTGTCGAATTTTAACTAGGATATCAATAGAATACAGTAAACAGAACAGATTTGCATTTAAAGGATTTTTTTGTGCAGTATTTGAAATGTTACTTTTTGGTGAGGACCTCCACAAATATAATATATATATAATTTTATATAAAGAAAATATGTATTATAAAAGCATGTTAAGAAATATGTTGTGCTCAAATTTTTACATAATTACTATTATTTAAAAAAAATAATAATTACATACTTGCTCTTATTTTAATGTTCCTTGTATATGTTTCACCATAATTTATATATGAACTGCTATAAATATTTATTTATTGTGTTACCTAGTTTTAAGCTAGTGGTCATTAAGGAAAGTTCCCTGATTTTTTTAAAAAATTTAATACGTAGCAATATAAATTATTACCATGGTTGTGGATTAATGTTTTATTTTATTTATTGAACGTTTGAGTAGGGTCGTGGTTTTGTGGTTAGTGTCATGGACTCTGAGCCATAGCTTCAAGGCTTGAACTTAATTTTAAATAACGCACTTAGCCCTAAGAAAATATAAAATATTTGTTTATATAATAATAAAAACAGCAATATTTCTATATGAAAAGAAAATGCAAAAACTTATAAAAAATATTTATTTTTTTTGTACTCAAATGCTTTAATAAAATAATATTAAATAATAAAAAAATCTTTTGATTTTATAATTGTGTGATGCCTTAAATTTAATTTAATTATTGTATTATAATAAAAGTCAAAAACACTTAAATACTATGGATAAAGTTATGTTTTTAGTAATGAATCTCAATTATTATTTTTCTATTGTATCAGATATTGGAATTCCTTTCAAATGGCTTTGAAAACATCAATTTAAATACTATTTTTGTTAAACTTGGTAAAGCTTAAAAACACCCATTGTTTGATAAACTCGGATATCTGGTGTTTAGAATTAATAATTAAGAAGTTTGGTAAAATATTTAAACAAATATTATTTCCTGTCAACAAAGTCAAAAAAAAATCCTTAAACCTTGCACAAAATCATTTTGTTTGGAGAATTGAAACTAGTAATAACTTTTAAATGCTTTCATGGGATAAAATACTATAAAAGTTGAGATATAATGTATTTTTGTTAAGAGGTAAACAAATTCAAATTTTCCACACAACTGTCAAATTTATGTACTTCCGTAAAATTTTATCAACTGTATTTTTACAGACTGTCAATTTGACAGTTGACAGTTGATTTGTAGTCGGAACGTTTTCCCATTTCACCATGAATAGACTGACGTTAGAACAGCGCTTGCAAATTGTGCAAATTTATTTTGAAAAAATATTCGGCTTCATCCTCTTTTTCAATGCAAAATTTTTTTTACTAATGAGGCATATTTTTAGTTAAATGGCTATGTCAATAAGCAATTTGCTAAATTTGGAGTGGAGAAAACGCAGAAGCTTTTGTCGAGACGCCCTTACATCCATTAAAAGTCACTGGTGTGCTTCATGGGCAGGTGGAATCATTGGAGAGCGCTACAGAAGCACGATTGCTGACTTCTTCGTACCTCAGTTGTATGGCATTGATGTGACAGAGCTGTAGTTTCAACTAGATGGCGTAACATGCCATACGGTGGGTGCCACCATCAATTTATTGTGGGAGATTTTAATTTATTTACCTCTAAAAAAACACCCGATACGTATATTTTTATTACCGCAACTTTTTTGTCCTCAAGCAAACAACAATAAGAACTTTTAAGTATATATATTCTGGCAACATATCTTTGACATTTGTTTCCATAGATATTTCAAAACACGCGTCTACATATAAATCTCTGGTGGATGAAATTGTGCCAAATCTCTCAAAATAAAGATTTTGTTCGATAATATTTGTGTCGGTGTTTGTGTTTGCCGCATTGCCGTATTTTCTGAGAAATTGTTGCCAAAAATTATTTTAAAAGGATAACGAAATGGCTTCACCGTCAAAGAAGAAGGCTCTGTTTATTTGTTTGGGTAATTATTTTCCGATGCTATATTTATTCACGTGGAAAATAATCTCAGAAATCGATAGTAATTTTAATTAGAAACAAAAATCGCTATCTTGAAATGATAATTTAACTGTGTTTCAAATACTTTGTACGGTGTGTATTCTTACTTATTTTGTTCTGTCCACTAGAAGGCGTGTTTGTCGTAGTGTTTAAAAAATAAATAAATTGAAATATTATATCTTTATAATCATGCCCAAAATTCTAAAATAGATTTTTCTCAAGGAAAACGTTTTTATTTTCAGTATTCATCATACTATAAATTACATTAACTTTTCATGTCAACATTATGGTTTTTTTATATCATTAGATAAATGATGTTTCATAGTAATCAATTTAAAAAAATGTATGAATCTAGTTTTAAAAATATTTAAATAATTTGTATGTTAAATGTTAAGGTTCTTTCGCTATTTGGTGGGATAAGAGTTCTGTAAAAAAAAAATTTTTGCAAATTTTTAGCGTATTCGAGAAATCACAATTTAAAATGTTTTTAATAAGTGACATGAGCAGGTGTCACCCAGGGTCGAATTTGTGGCTTCATATCATGCCTTCTCACACTCTTTGTCCTACACAATGATGATCAAACAGCATTTATAGTAACACAAATATCTGATAATACTAATTGCAATGGCTCTCCAAATTTCAGAAACATAAAAATAAATTTTGAGTGGATAATAGTTTATTCTGATTCTCAGAACTCCGATTGTAGTGGGGTACGATTGATAATCCTGAAATTATCTGGGGCATTGGTCTGTATGTTCCCGATAGTTACCTAAGACAGCGTAGTCATAGATTGTTTCACATTACTATATACAGGACCAACCTGCCAATGGTTATGCCTGTAGGAAGAGCTACCGATGTGCTGAACAATATCACGCTGGATATTGATCTGTTCCATGTGTCTGAAGGGATTTTCCCAAGCGGGAATTTCTACATCTTTAACAAGAGTATTTTTGCTTACTTTTGAATTTTTGTTAATCTATACGCTTTAAATATTAATTTGTAATGTATATGTTAATTATAAATAAATAAATTGAATTAACTGAACGATTCTAATTTTGCAACTAATACTCTCGCATGTTTTGTGTTAGGTAACATATGCCGTTCACCTATTGCTGAAGGCGTGATGATAAAACTGGTGAAGGAGAGTGGTCAGGCTGATAACTGGGAGATCGACAGTGCCGCTCTCGGGTCCTGGCATGTTGGGAAGCATCCTGACTATAGGGCGCTTGATACAATGAAGAAGTACCATGTTAACTATTGCAACAGAGCTAGGCAAGTATGTATAAAATCTCAAATACAAGTTACAATCGTTATTAGGTAATAAATTGAGACAGTTTTTCTTATGAGTTATGGAAAAGTAATCCAACCTGCCAGTCTGATAAATTAAATCTTAACACATTGTTGTCGGGCAGTTTTTTCATTGACCCCGACCCTAATTATACTCCGACAGTCTGCTGCATGACCTTCAGAATATTCAGTTTATCACAAGTAACTGCAAACCCAATTCCGATCTGTGCAATGTTAGGGCATTATCAAACGAATGTCGTTTGATAATGCCCTAACAAGGCGAAACAATTGTCACAATATTAATTTTTTATGTGTTTTTGTTAATAAAATACAGCCTTAGTAGACTCGAAAAATCTGTGTTTGATCTAAAATTAATACATAAATTAAAATGGAGTTCTACAAATTAAACGCCAAATCAATAAATACTATATATGTTATATCCGAGTTGAGGATGATGTGTAGTTGGTTGGCGCTCACTGTCAGTCCAGACTCATACCAATGGCCACGAAGTTCAGTCAGAACTAACAAACTCCATCATTCACACGCTCCGAACCAACGTGGCGGTGACTCATGTTGACTGTATTTTCAACCTGATACTACAACTCATTTTTTACTTTAATAGGTCAATCATCAGTTTCATAATAAGTTTTAATAGGAAAGGCTACATTGTGATATAACGCATATATGTGGATTAGCGCCAACACTCAATGAGACTCAATAGTAAGTGTGACATAATCAGCCTTGCACTGACAAACTTTATGTGTAAACTCTATAGTCTCAGTGTTTTTTTTTTTTAAGTTAAAACATTAATTTTTCACTTTAAATAATAAATTGGGTTGCGACTCTAAAAATCTATCATGAATTTGTCGATCACCCAATGCACCACATCTGTATTTTTGTCATTTAGGAATATTCTGGACTAAAAATATTGAATATGGTTTGAAAATATAGTTTTTTTTTGTTCTCATTTCTAGTGCCCAAATAGATATTAAAAAAATATTTAAGTTTTCTTTATATTTTTTAAAATGTAATTTGAAATTAACAAAATTAACAAGGATATACTTATCTGAATGACAAAAATGCAGTTGTATTTCTTTGTTTTTTTTTGCATTGGATGATTAATATGTGCTAATAAATAAAATGCCTTTATAAAAATATGTGTACTTAATCAGTGGTTTTTTATGTCAACTATTGCTACTCAGCAGATTGCCATTTTCTTCATAATAGCCCCTAGATAATGGTTGACAGACTTGTTATCCTAAGATATCCTATTTTTTTCTTTTACACTCAAGATGCTCTAAAATTGTCCCACAATAGAATATTGTATGCGTTAATAATGATTGTTAAATCTTATAAAAGTATCTAATGCAGAACGTAGATTATGTGTTGTGTCTAAATTTTCTATTCAATGTCACCACAGTAATGATTTAATTGAATATAATTTAGCGTTATATAATATTTAGCCTAGTTTTAATATATTTATATATTTTTATGAAAGCACAATTTGTAGATTAAATAATTAGGATTCAGCTACTTTCCAAAACTATAAAAATAAATTCACGAATAATGAAGATTTTTTTAATACTGTATGGTTGTAGTATATTTTTGTTTGTAATGAAATAGGTTACATATTTATTTAACAGTAATTAAATAAGTAATTGATCCCACGTCTTATTCCACTTCTAAACTTATTAGCTCACGGTATCTCTTTACTAATTTATGGTAATGTTTTAGCAGGTTATTATTCTTACAGCTATTTATAAAGTCATCAACAAAATTGACAATAAATATTGATGTCACTCAAAGTTCTTATGATTCGCCGTCAATGAGAAGTCGCAAATAGCAATTGCTTCTGTGAAGGATCAAGTACTAGTATCAACCATTGTCAGTAGGTTTTGATGACTTTTTCTTCATAAAAAAACTTTTATAGTACAGATTGGTAAAGGAGCCATTAATACATTTACCTAAGGGTTGGTCATGATATACCATGATGCAAATATTCTGCAGGCATGGGTTACCAATGGGCATGTTAAATATTCATTCTAAAATACATACTATGTATGGATAATCG
Organism: Brachycentrus maculatus; assembly: GCF_059751285.1. Lineage (NCBI taxonomy): Eukaryota > Metazoa > Arthropoda > Insecta > Trichoptera > Brachycentridae > Brachycentrus > Brachycentrus maculatus. The sequence goes on from NW_028280809.1 coordinate 4,338,451, forward strand.
AGGTACGTGATGAAAAGTAGTGATGGGCATCATTTCTACACGCCGCTACATGCAAAAAATATAAATAATGATGCGGGATGACCACTAGTAGCCTTTACATAAACATATACTCAGATAACAGGCGCCGTGGCGTAGTTAGGTAGACGCTTGTCTGCAAAACTGGTGTCATGGGTTATATTCTCGCCGATTGCAAAAAAAACAAGAAAGATTTATTTTCAATTGGTCTCGGTGTTTGTAATGTATTTTTCACACTTACCTTCCTATCCTTACTATCCTACTTGCAGACAAGCCTCTCTAAGTAGGGGCTTTGCGGGTGATTCCTTTATCAAATAAATAAATAAAATAAAAAATGATAAAACAAAGCAGTAAATTACCTCTCCGAGTTGAATGTGTTATAATTATAAGACAGTTTTATGTATTTTTGATGTTTTACAGATAAAAGAGGCTGACTTCCATAATTTTGATTTCATATTTGGGATGGATGAAGACAACATGAAGGAATTAAAACGCAGGGCTCCAAAAACGAGTAAAGCCGAACTCCTTCTTTTAGGAGACTTTGATCCTGAAGGAGACAGGATTATAAGAGATCCTTACTATGTAAGTTACCACACAACTATAGTTTTTATCATTAATTGGAAGTATCTCTTAAATTTTCAGAAATATCGATGGTAGGAATCTTATCTTATTAAAATTTAATTTTGCTTTTTTTAATGTTTGATCAACACACGTTAAGTAAAATATGTACATATAGCTTACATGTGATTGAATGGATTTAGTATTTTTATCAATTGTGTTATCAGCGATTTTATATTTTTTAACATATTTAATTGTTAATTTAGATTTTAATATTGGCATTATTACGTAATAAATTTAATCAGTTAAAAATTGGATTTTATCTAAATTGTGAAATTTTGAGTAGTTTGATTTTATTATTCTTAAGCCAGCTTCTGACTCTTGGAATTGGCTTTCTTACTTCTTTGTAAATTTTTTTTAAAGGAATAATTATTTAGAATCTGACTATGGAAAGGGCCAAAATGCAAACAATTAACACACTAAGGGAAAGGTATTTCTACCCGTTCGGTCGATTTATACTTAAGGACGGGAAGGGTATTTTTACCTTTTACACCGGCCTCATTTCAAAGTCAGAAAAGAAAAAATTATTTAATGTTTTTATATTAATACACTTATGTATATGGTGAGGTGTTAACTATATGTACACGATTATCAAATCCCGTCGCCAGTGGTCTGCAGGCGTAAAAACCACCCATCCGAATTGTGTTCATCGAAATTTAGAGAACCATTTTTAGTATTTTAGGCAATCATTTAATCAATTTACGTTTTTTTTTACAGGACGATGATAGTGTTGGATTTGAAAAATGCTATGTGCAAGCAATGCGTTGCTGTAAGGCTTTCCTGGAAAAACATTCTGTATGAATATGATACTTTATTAAAATTAAACACTTGAATATACCACTTAAATGAGTTTTATTTTTATTTACAACTAGTTTCGAAAACGACAGATGTTTTTATCTTCTGGTACAAATTAAAACTAACGAACAAAAATATATTTAGGTGTATATATAGGTTAAAAAAAAACAAAAGTACTAATAAAGGTCAAGTCATGAATAATTTAAAAAATTAAGAAATACATAAAAATTTAAATTCAGATAAAACATTAATTAATAATATACTGTTTCAAAATACGTCACCATTATTATCAATGTTTCCTTTTTAAAAAAATCTTGTTCCTTAACCTCCTCCCCATATTTTTTAACCTATATATATATACACCTAAATATATTTTTGTTCGTTAGTTTTAATTTGTACCAGAAGATGAAAACATCTGTCGTTTTCGAAACTAGTCGTAAATAAAAATAAAACTCATTAAAGTGGTATATTCAAGTGTTTAATTTTAATAAAATAATCATGTCATTCCTCAAAGTTAATGCCGAATCAATAAATAATATGAATATGATACAATACTTTACATGATACTTATTATAATGAACATTTAACAAGGTATACTACAGCAATAATAAATTATACACCCAGTGAATTTGTTTTTATTTTTACATCCTTTCTTTCCAATTTATTTTAGGGAGAATATCGAAAAAAAAAATTGAATAAAAAAAAAACAGGGCAGTTTTTAAAATATTTAATTTTATATAAAATATTGCAACAAAAGTTGCATTTTTAAATTAAGCCATTAATATACTATACATTTTTCATAATTAACATAATATTGTCATATATATATCTTAGAATAATAAAATCTATGCAGTGAATTATATACTTTCTTTCAATCTTCACAAAGATCAGAGATGTTATTTGTTTTAATTTAAAAAAAAAACACAAAATAATGATAATTTATTAGGACAATACTGTTAATATACTAGTTGTAACATGATTGTTGCGTAGAGCTCATGCAAGATGGAAAATTCTACGGGTGGCGTAAAATTAAACACCTTTAGGCAGATGTAATAATTTTTGCAAATGGTGTCTTACGTTGAATCATATTTGACATTTGTGAACCAGACAGCTGCAGTATACAAAGAGATTAATAAAATGGGTACAACTGTGTATTAACTCTGACGGCAGCCACTTGACGGACATCATATTTTCCACTCCACAGAAAAAATTGTTAGTTCGCTCAAAAACTTTTTATTTTATTAAGTGAAAAGTTTTTTTTTGTACCACCCTAAATTTGTTTATATACTGCAGCTGTCTAGTTCACAAATGTCAAATATGATTGAAGTACGACGCTATTATAAAAAATTATAACATCTTCCGATAGTGATTAATTTTGCACCACCCTGTATATAACTCGATAATTGTTATAATAAAAATTTTAAATTAAAAAAGTGAAATTATTAAATCTCATCATCACCCTTAAAAAGAACTAATGTGCGTATCACCTTTGTTTTATAATAAAATTTATATGAAATATTTCATAATCCTGTAAAATTTTATATTCTGATTAAGTAAATGGCTTAGATTTAAATGCGTTAGGTTATAAAAGTTAGGTATAAACTTTACTATGCACAACACCAAGGATATTCGAATAACAATTATAATAAAATTTTAAGGCTTACAAATATTCAATATTAGAGGCACTTCTGTAAAATAAATAAATGAGCCCCAGAAAAGCTTTTATAAATCTATTAACACAACATGCAACACCCTGAATTCGCATAGTAATATTATTAATTCTATGACTATGTTCTTAGTTATTATTTGGTCATTTTTTGCTTTAGACGGTTGAATAATAAATATTTGTTTATGTAAATAAAAGCATTTCTTTCAACATTTTGGTTATATAAACTGTTTTGGCACGACTTATAATTTTATTAGCAAAATATTGACTTTGTTAGTATGTAATGCCATTATAAAAATATAAATTAAAATTATTCCGAATAAATGCAAACAATTCTAGTCTTATAATATATATCATTATCAAAGTAAATAAGTACATTTTTGATACAAAGTTTTGATAGGTAGGTATTCAAACTTTTTTGAAAATGTGACTTTCGAACTCTTGACGGCTTTAGGGCGTTTGTGCACTACACGGATATTTACCATTCGGCTCTTCAGTTAGCATATAAAACGGATGATTGGCTTGTGCTTTTGTCTTTCTTTCTTCGGATCGGTGTGCTCGATCGGTGCGTTATCACGGTACGTGTAAATTCGATCACGCTAAACTGTCTTGGTAACTTTTATTCTTCAAAACCGGACTGCCTTAAGGTACAGATTTTATAACTAGTAAAGATCTTTAACCCTTCCTTTTCAGTGATGTTTAACTAGTACTGCTTGTAATAACTTTAATATCTCGATAAATGTAATCAATGATAAGTTCAGATTTTAGATATTCCTCCATAATACATTTACGCATTGAATGAAAAAAAATAATTTTAGCATTTACCACTTATTGGGCACATTATAAAGATATTATGTGAGAATCGAGAAAAATGTCAAATACGATCAAACGTACATCGTCGGAAACAACCTCTACGTGACGCTTTTCACATCTTACTCTTACTTGGTTATATCGGAATGCGAGACATACCATCTCAGTTCTCATTTATGTTTCTAGTAATTAGGCAGTAACTTTCGGGCAGCCAACTGAGGTGGTTGTCTCGCTCGTTTGTAAGCGTGAGTCAATGATTTTTTCATGTTTTCAGCTATCAAACTTGGATAAACCGCTTTTCACATCTTACTCTTACTTGGTTATATCAGAATGCGAGACATACCATCTAAGTTCTCTGTATGTTTCTAATAATTAGGCAGTAGTTTTCGGGCAGCCAACCAAGGTGGTTGTCTCGCTCATTTGTAAGCATGAGTCAATGATTATTTTCATATTTTCAGCTATCAAACTTCGATAAACATCACTTTTGACTTCAAATATAGTCAGTTTAGGCGATCATCGATGAATGTTATTTTTTATGATTTTAATTAGTTTATTTTTACATGTGTATTGACTACTCAGCACCAGAACGCGCGGATCAATGTGAGGTGTATATATTTTTCCTGTTTTCCCTTATCGGATTGTCATAGTTGCCATTTATGTCACAAACATGTTCCAAGTACCTCTTCTAAATGTTTTTAACTAAAATTTTGTTTTAGATGTTCCATAAACAGATCTAAACTTCCTAGAGAGTATCCTTGTATTTCTCTGTAGCCTCTGAAAACAAAAGCACACATATAAAGAGATACCTGTTAATGAATAAAACTTCAAATAACTTAAGGATTCATATCGCTCACTCCTTTCAAGAACGTCATAAATCTAAAATTGTCAATTTTCAGTTGTGCATGTTTTCAAAATGCCCAGAAAATGTACTATATCCCAGCAAAAGAGGCATATTTTTAACTTAATATTTACCCGCTACAGGGCAGAAAGTGTTGTTTTTGCATTTTGAAGAAAAGGTATTGTTTAATTATTTTTTAAATAAACTAAATATTATTCAAATGGAGAAAAAACTTTCAGGTTTTACCTAAAAATATCTGTTGCACAGTAAAAAGTTCAATAAGTGCCTTATATTTATTTTTAACATAATGTATTATATTTTTAAACTTTAAAAACGTTCTCCTGAGAAATCAAGTTTTTAGATTTATGACGTTCTTGAAAGGAGTGAGCGATATGGTATAATTGCTTTGCAGTTACCTCATTCTTCAAAGCCATTTTAGAAATGTGATTCTTTCTCGCCAGAGCGATTCGAACCCACTCCGGTTTGTCAGGAATAGCTTGATGAAGGACGTATCTCACTCCGAGTAGCAAATGTTCCAATACCACAAAGTAGAAGAAGAGATCGTGAGGTTTCATCTCCATGCTTTCGGCATAGTTCCTTATTTGCGGAGATAGCCAGAGAAGACCACAGTTGGTCATGATGGACATTGCACCCACAACTTCAAACGATCTCTATAATTTACAACAAAAAAACAAACAGATAACTAACTAACTAACCATCACGCCGCAGGAGTAGGCAGAGAGAATAGAACGCCACACCACTCTGTCTTTGCAAACATTCTTCGCCTCTTCCACGTTCAGGCATCTCCTCATACATACCCGCCGATTGTTACGACTCCTAACCTGACCACTTTCAAGTATTTGGTATACCTGATCCTGCCAAGTTTTTTTCTGTCTTCCTCTGCTCCTTTTTCCAATAACATTCGCCTCATACATTTGTTTTACCGTTCTTTCTTCACTCATTAGTTCTACATGTCCAAACCATCTCAACACATCTTTCTTAATTTTATCTATAATTCTTATCTCAGCTTTGCATTCCTTCCTTATTTAACTATTCGAACATCTATCATACATCGTTTTGTTGCACATTTTTCTGAGAGATCGCATTTCGACTGCATTCAGTCTTCTTTCATCCTTCTTTTGCCAACAATCAAGCAGATGTGATACGTAAATATTATAAAATCATTTTTAAAATACATAATATGATCGTGATTACCTGCCAAGCGCCAATATCTTTAACTTTTCTTGCCAGAGGTCTTTGGTAAACTCTGCATAGTTTAAAAGCGTCAGCTCTGATTTCTATAATGTTATTGGCAACTGCCCAAAAAGCTGCCAATGGATAAACTGAAGAAAACAGAACCTAAAAAATATTCTTATTAAATTTAATGTCTTCTACTTCCTCTACCCCTTGTCCGCACCCAATGGTGCGTAGGGCATTTTTCAATACTGTCACCAATTTATTCTTATAGTAAAATACTGAATTCTGAATTCTAACCCTTCTCTGCACCCAATGGTGCATAGGCACTGCATCGAATCGACGTAGCATTATTTTGATCGTTACATGAAGGCAACGTAATCACTCCTGCACTTTAGGGACCAGTCCATGGTAATATTAAATAAATTTTAGAGTGTAAAATAACTAATATATATTTTCACCCCTCCCTGGCAATTGAACCCGGGACCTTACGCACGGTAGCCGGGCGTGCTGACCATTACACTACGGAGGCGGACAATAAATTTAATGTAAAAAGAAACAATTTAGTTTTTATAATAAGGCTTATAAATACCGTTTTTCAGCAATAAGGATTTATTTGGTTAATAAACAAGCAGAGACAGAGACATTGTAAAAAAAATATTAGGTTTTTGAGACGGTTGGCCAGTGGATAATGTAGGAATGTTTAAATTATATTTGGCAAGTGTGAATTTAACATAATTTTATTTGGCATGTACATACTTACCACGTAACCAAACTGAATGAAAAGTTCTAAATAATCATCATATGTTCCTTCATAATCCTCCATTTTTCCTTCTTCATTGGCTTGATCGATACGTGGGTCTTCGTAATGGAGGCATTCCACATCTTGTAACGCAGCAGGGACGATAACAAGATTCTCATTAAAAGTATAACTCCTCTTTTTACTATATTTAGTTGAAGGGTATCCAGAAAAAATGCTTTTTATGCTCTCCAACTGAAAGGAAGCACATAATAAATAATGCGTTTGAAAATTTTAATGATACAAAATACAGACTTAACCCTTTCCGGTCCCCCAAAATTAAAAAAAAAGCTAGGTAGGTACATAGATAGTTACATTCCAATTGAAAAAAAAATCTTTTGTCCTCTTCTCCACATACTGTTGTAATAGATACGAGTGACAAAAATGTAAGCTTAAAATTGAAATAAATAATACTAATGATGAAGAAAATGTCGAATAACATCCGACATGGGACCGAAGAGGAAAAAATCGATGTCGAATGAGATTCGACATTGGACCAGTAAGGGTTAAATGCAGTGACATTAATTAATTCAGCAGTCACTTTGTGATAATACCTATCCATTTTTAATTTAAGTTTTACTTGGTAAATACTATTTCTTGAAATCCATTGTGATATGTGTTTCGAAGCATTTCGCATCGAAATGGGCGCATGCTTCGGTGTTTTAAAATGATGCAGAATACTTCGAAACACATGTTACAATAGATCTCAAGAAATAGTGTTATTTACCAAGTAAAACTTAAATTAAAAAATAAATGTAGTATTTTTTTTTGGTCAAATCAAATGACTGGATCATAACCTCTCAGAAACCAGCTCCCTTCTTCCTCTGATTTCTCCCTTTCCCAGTTTTACATTAATTAGGAGCCTTTCTAGATTTGCATCTCCGATGCAGTGAATATGTCCAAAATAATAGAGTGGAGATTCTAACTTTGATATCTATTCCAAAATGGACACATTTGTTGTGTTTGACAACAGAACCACAGTTTAAACATATTAAGCTTCTTTCTATGTTAAAACTGATATTTCCTATTAGTATTAGTAGTAAAAAATATATGCAATAAACGTCTTCAAAGTGTAGTATCACTCTTTCCTTAAACATAGAAACATCTTCTTCGTCTTTAATTGACATTTAATATCTTGACATTCATAGAAATCCACATTACCCATCGAAATACCCACCATTATATGTTCTCCTAGACCTAATAATAGCAATTATTGTTAGTATATAAGGACATGTTGTAAATATTTTTAGTCAGTGTTGGATAATGTCTTAATAAGACGAAACGCGTCACATAAATAAATATACCTAATAATCATATACATAAATAAAAGTAGAATTTAATCCAAAAACCTTGTTTAATTTTGGATATATAACTTAACAATTCAATATGGAATTCTACCAACTGTCTGCAGTTACAATAAAAACATCTTCTTCTCCGGACATTTTCCTCATTGCTGAGGATCATGACCCCTCTGCTCGCTTCCTCTGGAACCTCGGACAACACTTCGCCATTGGTCCCTTCATTGTGCAGCCTTTAGAGTTCCTACAACTGAGAGGCCTATGATCTCTTTCACTCAGTCGGTCCATCAGGTTGGAGATCTAGCTCTCGCTCTCTGACCTTCTAGGCCACAGGTTGTGACAAACCTCTCCAGGTTGTCTGGTGGTCTAGACACATAAATTATAAATCGAAAACAGGACAAACCTGATTAAAAGATCCTCGTAAAATTAAAGGAAGAATTGCTTCCTGGAAGTGATTAATTCCCTGTAATATGATAAGCATAGTGGCAACTTGCTGCCGTAACATTTCTGGATCTTGAAGAATAAAGGCGATGTAGAACAGAGACATGAAATTGTTCACAAATTCAAAAAGCACCAATTTTATCACACGGTGTCTCTCATACTGAGATTGAGTGCGGTGGTTTTCTGAAAAGAAATATTTTTAAAGTTAGTAAATTAAAATTCGGAATAAAAATGTAATTGCGGTCAATTACTGCATAAAATGGAATAAAATTTGTATATTATTATAAGCAATTTTCAACCATTGATTTGCCAAAACCAAGGTCATTATAATTAAAAAATAATTTTGAAGTTGATAATAATGATAATTACAGTAGACGCTCTCTAAACAGGCGCTGCTTTAAACGACCTCTTCCAGGAAGCCTCGCCGCCAAAATACACGCAGACAACATGAACGTCTGTAGTGATGTGTGGCTTTTTCCTGTACATATTTTTACAGTTTGTGAAATTTTTATTTTTAAAGTGTGAGTTTTTCATACAGAGTAAAAGTTCAGTTTTCTTAGTGTTTTGAAAAAAATT